>NC_141605.1:24314962-24614962 GCF_047967505.1 Dipteris shenzhenensis | reverse complement strand
CTCTATCAAGTCTGCATAGTGACCTTGTTCCAGCATCTGAGCAGCTGAACGTGTTAGCAAATCCTGTATCTGTAACTCATAGATTTTATGGCGTACCCTTTCTGCAGAGATTCCATTGTCGACTTTGCAGTAAGGAAGAATGATACAAGCAGTGCCTTCTTTGGCCTTTTCTTGGGCATCAAGACTAGCAAGACACTTCTCAAAATCTTCTCTCCCCTTCTCATAGCTCCCCTGATAATATCTTACACGGCCACTGACCCAATAATACCGCACCCAAAAAGACCAGCACTGATCTTTCATTTCAAGCACTAAAGGTCTTCCTTCTTTATCCAGCCAAGTTAATTCTGTCACCTTTGCTTCTCCTGAACCACTATTTCCCAAGATTCCTGGCGTAGCATCCCAAACAATGCCTGATGATGGAATAGTCACACCAATGCAATCTAATATCTTACAAAGACAATATTCACAATCCTGAAGATAACCTGCAATCTCAAGTTCATCTGTAGTAGATGTCACCATATCCATGTACACCTCAGCAAGGAAAAGGCTGCACAACATTGTTGGTCCTTTTGAAACATTCCGAATATTTTTCTCTAACTGCACCAAAGCTGTCCAACTCTCAAGAGGCTTGACAATGCTCAAAGAAATTTTTTCAAGAAGACACTGGGCAATGTAGTATAACCCACTGTTGACCACATGCTCCCTGAGAAATTGTAGAGCTTCTCCCTCGTCACTATCATATACAACTTGTAATTTCTCTTCTTCTAAGTCATTGGACAAAAAAGGAGGTATATTTTCCAGACCTTCCCTGCAAACAAGATAAGGCTCAAGTAAACTCTTTAAAGCTTCACATGAAACTTTGCTTTTACCAAGTTCTAGCTGTGTATTTTCAATCTCTTCACTTTTATCAAATTTGCGAGTTCGAATTCTTTCAAGCCTAGTGCTGCGTCTTTCTAAAGGTGGTTCCTCATCAGTGGAAGCATCTCTCTCCTTCAAGGTGCCAAGCCTGTCAGATCCTACATCACAAGAAGAACCAAGTACCCATGATCCCTCTAATTTGAATCTCTTTTCACAGGACAAGTCTTCAGTATCATCCAAAGGTCCTCTGAATAAGGCTGGAGCATAGGGCATCGCATTTGATGAAGACAGTCTTGCTTCTTGTATCTCAATTGTATCAGTTTCAGTATCACAGTACTTAGCACTTCCATAGATTTTATTTCCCCTGAGTAAAAAGATAACAGCTGCGTTTGCAATCGCTACACTTGAGGGCTCCGTTGAAGTTGCTGCAGAATCAGCACCTATTGTACCATAGTCTTGGATGACAACAGGCCCCTTCAGATTGATCTCCTCAAGAGCCCTGGAAATTTTATTGGTGACCTCAATCCACGATGCCTCTTCAAAATTCAACAGGATCTTCCAGGAAGTACTTTTGCCAGAAGACCCTTCCACTATTTTTAGATCTTCTAGCTTCCGTTTTTTGGAGAAAGATAGGCTATAATGCTGTGGCTTCAACCTATCAATGCCACGCAAAGTGACAGCATATTTCTTCGAGCTTCCACAATCCTTTATACAATCTCTTATTTTAGCAGAGCCCACATTGTCTTCAATAACTCGTCTTACCAACTCAGCCCTAGGATGGCAGGGTGAGATTTTAAGAAGCTGCTTGACAACAGATAAGCATGCAACCTCATCCCCAATTGCAATCAATACTTCCACTAGCTTCTCCATGCAACCCCCTTCAATACAAAAGGACGATGAGTGAATACCGACAAAAGCGGATATCAACAAGAACAAGCTTTCCCATGACTCTTCTATTCAAACAGCCACACAGATTTTCAGAAGATCTTGCAAAGACTCATGCATCAATTAAAAAGTCTCGTGCAGCTTCAATTGTAATGTCACACTACATTTTGAACAACTCAATGTTTTGAAACTTATAATTTTGCCTTCTTGGCACAGCAAGAGCCTAACTGTATTGAGATAGGTTAGCTATGTATATACTGGAAAAGGAAAAACAACCCATTTAACGAAAAGGCGAACTAAGAGATGACAAGAAGCTTTTGCCTTGGTCTTAAAAGATTCTGGAGACAAATCTTAGGAGCGATCTTCAGTGTGCATTAAAATAAAAACACTGCTAAGAAACAAGAACTCCAACCAAGTTGCATTGCAAATAGACAGCACCTTTAAATATAGTTTGTAAAATATAAGCCTCTTACAGTGATTAGGACTGCATTGAAGACCTTGTTCAAAGGCCCAGCGTGCAATATTAAATGAACCAAGCAAGCATGCCAACGTGCCCAAACGATTCAGCAGTGCAACATCCTTCCCATCAATTGACACAGCCTGCAGGAAGCACTGCAGAGCATCTTTGTAAAAACTTGTACCCTGCTTGAAGAAGGCCTCAGCTAAATTCTTGAATGCCAAAAACCTGAAACCACGTCATCCAAAAGCTTGCCTGTCATGTCTTTGGAAATTTCAACATCAATGAAAGGAACCCTCTATGAACAAACATTCATGCACAGGTTCAAAGGTGATTGCATTTACAAATGAGACTTGCAAAGCTCTCTCTCTCTCTCTCTCTCTCTGGAGAAATCACCCACATGGGGAGACAACTCCTCACCCCAGTGGATGTTTTGGACTGCAAATATGCAATGGCACGTCATGTTTCAAAGATACAGAAAAATATACATGCAAAATCCATCAAGGATCAAGCGTATTGATTACATGATCATAAGCCCGGCTGCAAGACAATGATTGAATACCTCAAGATTGAGGAGACTTTGGAATCTGACCACAGAGCAATGTCACTAGGCCTCATAGGGACAAAGATTGCTGCAGCAAAACAGAAAATTACTGGCGCACCCCAGGCTGAGAATGGATTACAAAAACGCTCACATCTACCAGAAAGAACTAGAAACAGCAATATCACAATGTCACATGCCTTCTACTCGTCAAGCAATGAATAAATGCATAACAGAAATGCTGCTGGAAACAGTCCAAGGGGAGAAGCATAGGCAAGCCCTGCAATCCTGGTACAACCAGGAATGTAAAACAGCAAATAAGGCTTGGAAGACAGCAGATACAACTGAGAAAGAGTGCAAAGCTAGAGCATACAAACGGGTGGTAAGAAACAAGAAAATACATTTTCTCAATAGCAAAAACCATAAAAGTTTTGACAAAACCCCTGAAAGTTTTTTCAGAAATTATATGGCACTAACATCAGGAGAGGAATGCATCATGGGAAGACATGATACAATTAGGAGGAGAGGTGAGGAGAGGTCTGAAGAAGCTAGCAAATGCGAAGGCCCAGACACACAAGGGCTAGTAGCTGATATGTTGAGGGTCCATATTTCTTGTTGTGCACTGCTCTCACCAAGGAAGTCAATGGGCATCCATTTCTGTTCTAGATGGCTTGCACTAAGCCTAGAATTGTTCCTAGCAACCCATACTGGGTTACCAAATTCCCACTGCTTCATCAAGTGCCCACTTGACCTCTTAATTGCCCAGAGCAGAGAAAGAAAGCATCAATACACAGCAAGCATCCATAGAAGTTTGGACAAGAAATAGAACTATACCTTTGTAAGACTAGGATAAGACAAGAAATATAACTACCCACTGAGAGAAACCCTGCACAACACAAGCATCAGGAAGTCCACGCCCCATCTCGCCTTCTCCATCTTCTTCTCCGCCTAGAAGGGCCGTTTGTTTTCAGGTTCTATAAAGACGTGTGAGTTTGGAGTAATTCCATGGGACCCCCGTGTACGAGCAAGAAGAACAAGCTTGACGACACAAATTGTGCCCAATAGAAGCTGAACATGATACTATGGTTCATCCACAAGGGCCTTTGGGAGATTGTGCAAGGATTCAAAAGAAAGCCTGAGCATCCACAGAGCTCGATCCATTGGGATGCAAACCATGAGAATGCTTTTCTGGAAGACTTACAAGACTGGGAGGAGCAGTATGGCACATTCTGCGATGGTGCGGACCATTTTGAACAAGGTCTTTCCTGTAGTGCAAACTTTGACCAATGCTTCAGAGGTGTGGTCCAAACTGGAGGATCTCTATGCCAGGAATTGATCCATAAGGGCTGTCACTTTGCAGGGGCAACTTTACAGTCTAGAATTCCCTAAAAGTAGCCTTATGCAGCCATTCCTAATGCAGGTGAAGGTCATCCATGACCAGCTCATGGAATTTGGTGCTTCTTTAGCCTCGTCTCAGCTGGCTGCCTAATTCTCACCAAAGTCCCACCGAGGTACGAGATGGTCTCTCGGGCATCATGGTGCCAGGTCACGATAAGTACCTTGTATTTCGATGACCTGTGCTCCCTTCTCCTAGAGGATGAATGGGTTCTCTTATCCCAAGGTAAGCTGAAGAAGTCTTATGATTGTGGTGAGGCATTCATTGCAGTTCCGAAGAAAGGCAAAGGTGCTATGCATGTGGGAAGAGAGGGTATCTAGCCAAGGATTGTCGGTCCAAGAACAAAAGCAAGTCCTAGGCCAACGACACAAAGTCAAAGTCATCTTCCAACTGGACTAGTACTCCCAAGGAAGCTGCTGCCCACGAACTACCAGTTTTCTAATAGTTAGGAATGTCTTCCCCCACGTGTCATAGCCAGAGTGTACTATGGGAGCCTGTATTGACTTAGATAGGTCTATTTATCAGGCCTGGCATGTGAGTTCCAGGATGTTGGTGCATTGGTCTCCTAGACCTCTGAGTTGGTCATGCATCCATGCATGATGAGCCTCATAGCCATGCTAGGTGAGCCTCTAAGTCTATACCATGCTCACTAGCCTCTGAGCCATGCTCACTTGCCTCTGAGTTAGCATGAGAGCCATGTCTAGTTCTAGACCGTCATTGCACAGTTTGATGACCGTCATTGTCATGTTCTTGGTTCCATTCTAGTAGTCACTCACCTTTCCTCCATGGGGGGTGTAAAGATATGAAGTCAAGATGCGTCAGTTTGGTGTGTTTTAGTAAGTTCTAGTCTAGTGTGTCCTATGGTACCACGTGTCACACTGGGAGTTATCCCATATGCATTGGTGTTCGTATGTGTGTGTGTGTGCTCTATATAAGAGCTGTACTTGTCTAGTGTCAAATCAATCAAGTATCAAGGTACAAGCTCTTTCGCCTACATGTGAGTACTTTCATTTTGTTCATTGCTTAGTCATTTCATTATGTCTCTCTTTGAGTATCACTCTCTCTCTCCCTAGCCTACCCTCGTTTCTCTCCCTCTCCACCGTGTGCCTTCACAAAGAGGGGTGTGGGCAGGAGAGAGGGCTGATTACAGCTCCTATCATTTGAAAGTCTGGCAAGCAAGGCAAGACGCTGGAACTGTGGACCAAATGTGTTCAAAGTTCATTGCTTGATGTCGCAGAGACTATGAACATGGTGTGTTCCGGAGTTACGTTCGAGGTTCCTAGTCATGATGTGTCAATCGAAGGATATTGGTCGTGGTGTGTTCCACAGCTCATCATTCCCCTTTTGGAAATTCAATGCAGACTAGTATGGGAAATCAAAGCCAAGGAAATCCCTTTGCTATTCTAGGTGGCATTATCTTTTGAGGACCCTAGCTATCAAATGCTATCTTCGCGGTAAATCCAACATTCATTGGTGCTATCTTCGCGGTAAATCCAGTATTTGTGGTGCTAGAGGGTCCATGGCTGCATTTCATCGGCTTGCTTCTTCCAATCATTTGTACCATGGTCCATGAGCTGCAAAGAGAGTATTAGAGTTTAAGGCATCTCATGTGTAGAGAGAGAGGGCTTCTTGTGGGTGTGCCCACCCAAAGAGAGGATAGGCACACATTCTTCATCCAGGCCAGGTCCTAGGGCATGGGCATATTTGCCAAGGTTAGGGTAGGTTAGGGCAGAATCAATTGCTGGTTGGTGGTCTGTTAGAGGCTGGCTGAGGCAGGCCTACTTGGCCCAAGGTTAGGGCGGGCCCAGTTTGGGCACCCAACTAGGTCAGGTCAACCAACCTAACCTGACCCTCTTTGGGTGGGTCAGGGCCAACCTTAGGTCAGCCAGTCAGTAATGCTCATAGCAGGCCGACCAGGCTGGTAGGGGCCTTTAAATTGGCTCCCCCCTCTCTCACACTAGATATGTCAATAAGAGCTTCAGATGTCTCTAAAATCTAGCAAAACACGACAATGTGCAGTCTTGGATTCAAAAACTTTACGGTTACGTCACACATGAATGCTTTTACAATGCACATGCTATGACACTCTTACATCAATGGCACCTGAACTCAAGTGAACCCATATGCATAAAAATGTATCCACACTCATCCGTTTATATACATGCTAAGATGCCCTAACTCTTAATCAACACGGAAAATGCTTTAGCCATAAAGATGTCGGGTACTAGAACACAGAACGCAGAGAGAAGCAAATGCAGTCCTTGCAATTCCATCAACAACTACCCATTCTTGAGGAACAGGATTTCATAGAATAAGCATACCCATTAACTAACGTTAAAGATGCTTGTTCCACCATGAAGGGAGCTAGGTGAGCCAAAAAATCAGACCACATGCATTTGCTCTTCACTATGATTCACTTATCTATTTCTTTTCCTTTCATACTTTAACATGAAAACTCCAGCTCATATATTCACACAGACCAATGCCTCCAGGTGAGTCTTGAGTACAGAATGCAAGCAAATAGCAGATCGCCTGAGACAAGCAAAAAAGAACTTGCCCCTAATTCCAACAAAGCCACATCATTGAAGACAAGTGTTTAGCCTTCTAGTAAAATATGTTTACAGTCTCGCTGAAAGCAGACCTTAGCTGAAGCATGGGGGAAGAGCTCGTCATGTTCTCTGCCTGAGAAAGAATGAAACAAAGGGAACATAAGAATTTCACAACAAGGACTTGATGTTTTCATCATCAGTTTTCAATTGGATTGGATGCAAGGGGAGAAAATAAAATCAATAAAGATGCTTCACCTCTGCGTTCATGCTTAGAGGATCCTTGATGATGGCCTCAAAAAGCTTTTGTGCTTGGACGTATTCTGCAGCTTGTAAAAGTTGCAGACTTTCATGGTACATTTGTGTGAGACGGAACTCCTGATAGACCCAAAAAAGGATCCTTAGAAACCATTTTCAACTTAACTAAAGTTCACCTATCTTATGTTTTAAATGGCAAACTGTCCAATTGGCAAAGGAGACACAAAATCAAAATCTAGCAAAAGCCAGAAGTTACTGCTTTGTAGATTCCCAATGTCAAGACGAGAGATTCTTCACAGACATCCACTACATAAATCAAACCTGGGCTTCTTTTGTTGGTGCCAAGTTCTGCCAATGATTTCGTGAGACATCAGCATCATTGATAGCTGCAATGGAAAACTGGCATCCAAGAATCTATCAGCCAAAGGAACAGGAAGAGCAATCACAAATGCAAGCCATGCAGAGGAAATCAGTTGAAATAAAACACGTTCTGCTTTCACAGACTTGTTAATAATCTTTCTAGCACCACTGAATAACAGTCTACAATATCAAAAGCCATTGAGTCATACCATCTATGATACATGGAAATGGAAGGAAAGTTCTAGAATCTACACACTCATGCCCGTCCTGCACTACCCTCCCTTTAAAACACTTATTAAACCTTCCCCACACACTCTCAGTAACCCAATTTTTTACCCTTGAAGGTCGGCTGAGTCACAAGGCGATTCCCAAAAACCCGTATTTCGATATCTTTTTAAGAATATGAACTACACAAATAGATCTGGACTGAGAAAACAGAAATTGTTTTAGCAGTTCTCTTCAAGTAATCATGCAGGTGCCAGGGTTGCTATTTCACTCGTTTTAAAACTCAACGGGCTTTAAACACCCACCCCGGAAATGATTGTTGGCAAAGATAAGACATGGATTGGTCATTGATACCATGAGTATTACAACATTATTCATCAGAACAAAGGAAACACAGTAAACGTGTACTCTTACCATGGTACTGGTAGTCCAAGCATGAAAATTGAGTGTCTGCAACAACCAAAACCCTTCTTTTCTGCCTTCCTTTAAAGCTGCAAGATCAGAAGAAACCCAAAACATTACAAAAGCGAGAATTTTAACAGAAGACAAAACATCAAACAAGAAATAAGAAGCAATGTGTATGCTGTTAAACCCGAAATTGTACAAAAGCAGCAAGCAAATCCATAACTATAATTGTCAAAGTGCAGCAAACAGAGAATGGAGAGCAGATCTGCGAACTGAGACAGCAAAGAAATGCAAAAAACAAAACTGCGCAGAAATAACAGGGGAAAAACTCTGCTGAATAGCTGAGAAAAACTCCACGGAAGTGGTCGCCACAAACATACCAAGACTAGGCTGGGAACTGTGCCAAACAACTGCCAAAAACTCCCGCGTACAACCAGGCCAAATAAGCCTATTTATAGGGGGCAGGGGCTGCTGACCTGGTCGACTAATGCCAAGATTCCAAGATATAATAACTACAGCAAAAGGATAGAGTAGAGTTCCTTCATTATTTTTCTTGTTTTTTGAGAAGTAATCGGTTAAATTATTAAATTAAGAGATAAAGGCACTCTTACTTGCAAAGACAAGAGAACCTATACAATTGGAAGTAACCACTCCATATTTAGCCATATCAATATTTTCTAAATGGTTGGTTATTTATTTATCAAAAATAAAAATAAAAGTAAAAATAAAAAATAAAATAAAGAGGTGGGAAAAAACCAAAACTAAATAGGTAAATCAAAGCAGATGACCTCCAAAAATAGAACAAACCTAAGAACTAAAAAGAAAATGGACTTGGAAGCTCCCCACTTTGGATTATGATTCTAATGCCAAATTTCCAAGACATAATAACTACAGCAAAAGGATAGAGTGGAGTTTATACCTAGATGAATCCAGGAACATTCCCAAACTCATCCTCTAAAAACACAACATAGTGCAGTTTCAATCTCACGATAGTCACTCATAAGATTGAAAACCATAAACTCCATAGCGCATAGCAGGGACTAGCTACTATGACATCCCCACTAATGTCATCAGCGCCCAACAGTGGGTGTAGACCATAGTATAAAAATATGCTCACATACAAATCCACACACCCACACATACTTGAACATCCATTTATACAAAGTCTTCGTATTGAGTTTCTATCAGCACCCCGGAGGTGAAGGACAAACTCAGCGATAACGAAGGCTAGTACTAAAGGAGAAGGCTAATCAAAAAGTAGCCCAAATCTCTTCATTCAAGCTACAACTACTTGTGAAGTCTAAACGATTTCATTTTAGTCTCTCCCAAACGAGCATCTAAATCTAGCTGATAGGGCAACGCACCATTTAAGATAGAAAGAATTATTGCAATACCAGCAGACCGCAACTTGGACGAAAACTTCACAAGGTGAAATTTGCATGTCCGCTAATACAGCAGAAGCATATACCATAGATGAATCTAGGAACATTCCCAAACTCATCCTCTAAAAGCACAACATAGTGCAGTTTCAATCTCACGATAGTCACTCATAAGATAGAGTGGAGTTTCTTCATTGCTTTTCTTACTTTTTGAGAAGTAATAGGTTAAATTACTAAATTAAGAGATAAAGGCACTCTAGGCACTCTTACTTGCCAAGACAAGAGAACCTATACAATTGGGAAGTAGCCACTCCATATTTAGCCATATCAGAGATGTTTTGAGTCAAATTTCAATGTGTGGCATTCCTATGATATTCAACAGAGCATACTGCATGCATAACTTTCTAGCTATTACCTGACTGTTATAGACTACTGACTTGATCAGTGAGGTTCGACTGAAATGTCACATACAATCCAAGCCTAATACTTCAAGGATGGGTAGAGACCTTATTCTATAAGGACATGAAGGCTCGCTTTTTTGACATCAGCACATGTCAGTTTCAAGGCCAAAATGAGACCATCAATAATTATGCCAACCACTTGATCTAGGATACCAGAATAGAAATTTTTATGCAAAGATTGATCCTTGAATGTATCCAAGGACAATGACAAACCTTTCAGTTGGTACAGAATTGTGAGACTTTGCAATATTCAAGCCAAGTTTCCATTAATTTCAGAACTTGGGACAGAAAGCTAAGTTTCATTATATGTTTCCAACTTGAAAACATAACATTCAACATTGGAAACATTTCAGAGATGGCATCAAAAAAACTAGGAAACAGTAAGTAGGGGTACATAGCACATTTATGATTGTCAATGCAACCTATAGAAAGTCTGTACAAAGCCTTGTTGGAATACATGGTTGCTAATAGATCATGTTTTAGCACTTGTGAATCAACAGTGTCGATACATGCATGTGCATTGATGCTTCCACTCGTCAATAGATAAGTGTCTATTGCAGTCTTCAAGATTATCCTACAAAAGGCTGGTGCTTGCTAAGGCAAGCCCTACCTGAATATGAGGTGGCAAATATGAAAACCCTTGCGATCACGCAACTTTCCAAATTCCAATCTGAAGAAGACAGTGAGATATGAGTGTTTTGGTTGTTCTAAACTTCAATTTCAAGAGACCTTACGTATCAACACGCTGCACTCTAATAAGAAAGACTTCAGACTAGGTAATCAAGCTATTGATCAACATCAGGATGGATATAGTTAGGGCATAACTGGTGACAATTGATCAATACTAATATTGTTGCCGCAAAACACCAAACTTGAACATTATTGCCTCTCTGCAAAAGAAGCCTGCAATAACGTAACCAATCCGGGAGAGTTGAGTGGGAAAGTTCACATGAATGTAAACATGGAGGTGCCTCCAGTCCAGCGTTACGATCTTTCTTTGTGATCGTGAACATTATTCCCTCTCTGAAAAAATAAAAAGAAGCCTGCAATACGGTAACCTAATCGTGGAGGTAAGAATGGACATGAATGAAAATATGAAGGTACTTCCAATCCAGGGTTACGATCTTGCTTTGTGATCTACTGAAGTTTTTGAATTGGAGTGGAACTGATGCACATAATCGTAGAGTTGTATGAGCTAAGTGGGGAAGGAATTAATATCACCAACAACTATTGCAGCCTGCTCCTTTACGTTTTTTAAGATCTGCACCATTGGGAATGTTTCACATGGTGTAAGCCTGCTTCTATCACT
The DNA here is from genome assembly GCF_047967505.1 of Dipteris shenzhenensis. NCBI lineage: Eukaryota > Viridiplantae > Streptophyta > Polypodiopsida > Gleicheniales > Dipteridaceae > Dipteris > Dipteris shenzhenensis. The sequence goes on along the minus strand of NC_141605.1, from coordinate 24,603,882 downwards.
CAGGTGAAAGCTCTAGTTCAATGCATCATTCCAAATATTGGTTGGAGTCTACTTACTTTCAACAAATTTGACAAGTTCTAAGCATAATTTTAGTTAAAGAGCATACCTGGCAGCCGGAAGAAAGTCCAATCATGAAGGAGGGCTCTTGTATGCTTGAAGAACCAACAGAGGCACTAGGATTATATGTAAAGCAAGTGATTTCCTTGGCCTCTGATGAGGACAAGTTCAAAGGATCAAATCAAAAGCCGTTGCGTAGGGCTCACCGACATTATATAAGCTCATTCAAGCACAAATCACCATAGGGAAACATAGTAAAAAGATTAGTAACGTATTCCGACACAATCACTGGACACGAACCCAAGTATAGGGGCTTGAAATACACATCGCTTGAGCCTGCAGAGTCTACGAATCAAGTATTTGCTGCCGATCCATGAGAGCGATTGTTCCCAAGGAAGACTGAAAATGGTGTCAAATTTTCGCTTGCATGGAAAAATGGAGAAATAATGTACACACAACTAGATCCGGGCTATTGAGGTAGAATATATATAAATGAATTTAGTGCTATTTCCTAAAAATTGTTAAATAATATTTTCAAGTTTTGACTTAATTAAAGTGAATTTTGAAAATAGATTTATGTAAACTTGCAATTTGAGAATTATTAATTATGATATCAAGAAGAGCACTATAATAGTAGAATTTTTGAAATACACTACAATATGATTATAAGAGTAACAATACATGAAAATTTATCTCGTATACTTAAAAGTAGTTATTATTGGAATTGTTATATGTCACTAAAAACATGATGTTTTTAAAAGCATGAATTACTAATAGTTCATACATGAATTATTTTATGTGTATTGAAAAAAAGTAGTAACGCTTTGAGAATTGAAAAAATTGAGTGATATATGCTATGAATTAATAGTCCTTCAAGAGTATGACTTAACTATAGTTTGAAATAGGAAGTCCTTTACATGTATTGAAAATGGGATCCTACTTAAATATACTAGATTATGTCTCTATTTTTGAGAAAGTAAAATTCTTTTGTAAATGCTAGATTTCCATTGAGGTTATTGTAGCCGTATGTTGAGTCAATTGTGTTGAGTTCTCTTATGAATTTCTCTTCGAGTGTATCTGCTTTGCTTTTAAAGTTTGTGGTGGCTAGGATTTCTCTTTTGAAGTTCAAGTGGAACAGTTTGTACCTGTTAACATCATGTTTCATTTTTTATGGAGGATTGGTTTGGTGTTGTGCTATCCATTTTTCAAGATTACTAGTTTGTCCAATATATCGTTTTTCTGTAGCAATATATAGAATAGAATATATGTAATATGGCCCTTTTGTGCCTTTTTCTTTGTCTTCTTCGCAATTTCCTATAGAAGTTCAAGGCAATAAACTGAAATTCCTCCTGAGTGCTTATCTGTTATTGCTTGTGCTTCTGTTCTCAACATCATTGGAGTAATTATCGTCCTCTTTTGTGATTTTTCGAATTATGTACTTAGTTAGACCTGCATTATGTTTGAATTGATATTATGCATATGTTATTTATTTATTTTTAATATGTAAAGTTTAATAATTTTTTATAAATATAATTATTTTACTAACCGTTAGCTCTCATTTCTTTGTCTCCATGTTTTGCCTTCCATTGTTGTACTTCATGTTGATTGTTATCCATGAAATTCCTAAGGTCTTGCAGTGTGCTCAATCCATAAATGTATTCATTTGGTTCCTTTCCATCCATGTTTGCGAGATGCATTTGAGCTGTATACAAGAAATAATTTTGTCCCTTTGTTCTTTTTGTTGAATTTTCTTAATCTTGTTGAGCCAATCGGGCCTTACTTTTAAATTGATTAAAATATATGCAAAATAGTAATCTATTATAAATTAGAATATAAATTAATGTGAAGAAATACTACAATGCGTAATATTGAAAACGTACCTCGTCTGATGTTACTTCATGTGTCCCATGGGTTTGATTTTCATAGCATATTTTAGAAGGTAATATGATAGGCCTGTGTTGGTTATTTTTTGAATATTCATATGTGCTTGCCACAAAAGTAATATTCCTGCATGGTATGGAACGAAGTTATGATGTTCTAGGGATGGACAGAAGTAGATCCATCTTTGTGTGAGAAGATCTAAAGTAGGTTTAGTCTCTAAATGTATAGGATATGGAAATCCATATTTGCATTTGTGGCTTGTGCTTGAGTCAAATAGATTGCATGTTGGCCTACATTTGTGGATTTGTTTTCTCTTTACCATATAGTTAAGCTTTCTTTGAATTGAATTCTCTAGCCAGTTATTAAAATCATTCATGTAAGGGATATATGCATCTATCTGGTTTGATACGATCTCTATGTCTTGTTCATCTACCCATAGCATCATGTGTGCATGCATAGATCCTCAATTTTGTACCTCATATCTTATGATGTGATGGTTGACTCTACCTAGTAGTCCTTTATCACACAAAATATATCTTGCTAAGAATTGTTGTAGTCTAACATGGAAGAGCACTGTGCATTCAACTGGACAATCTTTCCATGTGAAGTTTTTATTGAATTGTTTAGCAATGGTTTCTATTTGATCGATTTCACACCATCTCATGGTTGATACCTTATCTGCAGTAAGTGTAAGGAATATATTGGGAAGGCCCCATGTGTCAACCATTGCCATTAGATCTTTTAAGTTTCTACAGTGCCATGAAGGAGATCCAAGAATAGAACTTGGTATCTGAAACTTAAGAATACCTCTAATTATCTCTTGTTCATATATTCTTGGATCTTGTTCTCTTTGTTGGTCAATATCTCTTTGTAATACTGTAGTTTGAGTAGAGTTTGCTATTATAATAGATTGATGTATTTGGTACATCAATAACAAGTATGGTTTGCAAAGAGTGAACACAGAGAACAATGTTGATATTCTCATTTTTAAATATACATTGAAGAACATCTTGCCATCATGAGCACCATATCCGAAAGGATAGAGGAATGGGAATAATGCATACTCTAGTGTTAATTCGTGACATTGTGACAGACCTTCCATAGATGTTATGAGCTGACGCTCAATAATTCTTGTTGAATCACGAAGTACAAATGTGTCAACTTCATGCGATGTATTTTTTTTTAATTGATGAGTTGTAGGTAGCATGTTGATTTGTTTAGTAATGACAAGTAGTTGTCCTCATGTGCAATTTTCATAAGATCGAATGGTGAGTCAGCAGAGTGTCTTTCAAGAATATCAGAAATAACTTCTAAAGAAAGAACACTTACTCCTAGTTTTAGATGCGGTCGTTCATACATTGTTAAGTATTTTTTAAATATGGGGTTTGTTCTAGAGTTAAATGCTAGAATGTGTTTTGTTGTTGATAATAAGTTTGTTGAGTTACTACAAAGTCTTTGTTGGTGATTCCAACATATTAGTGGATTATCCAACATCGATCTCCTTTGTAGTATACCTATTGCTAAAGATGTAATACCTTTAGAAACGTTTAGGGATATATCGATTATAGAAAGCATTTGTATTTAAAATATGTCCGCACCTAATACATTCTGTAAATAGTCTAGATCATAGGGAACCGAGTACAACTATGTTGGATAAGTCATATGATGTTATACTTGATTCTAGTAGTGATATTACTGATTTTAACTTTGTAAAAGGACCTGTGTTAAATTCTGTTCTATCACAAAATACACAATATTGCATCTTTGAAATATATTGAGATGTAATTTGGTTCCATTCTTTTAGAAATTTATCAATGAAGAGCCATGAAGAGAAACTCAGTTGTAATCGTCTTTTCTTGTTTTCTATGCTAATGTAGGAAGCAAGTTCTCTCCTTTCAATGAGTGACCTTTTCATATTTGTAAACTAAATTATATGTTAAAGTAGATGCACCTACTTTATTTTCCTGTTGTAGATGAGAGTGTTAAAAATGACTTGAAATTCACCAATTCGAATAATCTGCAAACAAAATATCAAGGTTGTTAACACTATATTTTTCACTCAAAATTTATAACGTCTTTAGTTTATATTGATACCAATTTGAATATAGCATATAGGAATTTGAATGTAGCATATAGCATTTCGAATATAGAACATGGTAAATAGCTCTTTCTTTTTGCACATAGGAGTTTGTGTTTAGCATATATTTTTTTGCATATATTTTGTAGCTATTTGAATTTGGGATATAGCAGTTTTCAGTTATCACTTTGTATATATTTGGTAGCAATTTGAATTTGAGATATAGCACTCTAAATTTCGTACATATCATTTTGCATTTAGAATTAGCACTTAGCATTGATCAACTAGCATTTTTGCATTTAGCATATAGCACTTTGTATCCAACACATAAACAAATAAACTTAACCACACATTCATGTGGGGGAAGAGTCGGCACATTTCCTCTCCAAAAATTATAAGACCAAGGAACGTGCCCTTCCTTGGGTTCATATCATTTTACATTTTGCACATAGCATTTGCATATAGTATGTAGCAATTTGAGTTTGGGATATAGAACATAGCACTTTGCATTTTGCACATGGTACTTTGTTTTTAGAAATGTATGATTTTGTATTTTGTACATAGTATTTTGCATTTTTGAAAATTTAATGGATCAATTTTGTAGTACAAAAAACATTGAGGTTGTTGGCAAGCCCATGCGTAGTAGCTCAAATTGCGAGCATCAATAGCACGGCCATCGAAGCAACAAGGATGAGCTACAAGAACGTCAAGCAAATGCCAATCGAAAACTTTGAATCATCAAGCTGCCTCTACAAGGTTTTCAAGAGCAAGTACCTTTAGGAGCAACTTGGCGCGGGAGATTCTCCTCCTGGGTGACTTCAATGTACGGACGAGGAGCAAACAGGTTAGCCTGCAAACTGAAACCGATGGAGGACTGGCACTAGCGGAGGAAGGTGAGCTGGCTAAAAGGTGCGGACAAGACTGGCTCCTAAACGTTCTATCATCGGATCTCTTCACCTAAGAAAGTGATAGTGATTCTAACTCGAAGGACGGGGAACTTGAGCCAAACATTTGCAACGGACATACAAATATGAACAATCGTACTAATAATCACGCTACCTCTTGAATACTCTAAATCTTCACACTGCCTTTCGAATACTCTAAACCATCACGCGGCTTCTAGAATCGTGTGCATCTCATTATAGGCTGAAGCCAAGAAAACGACCCTATGAACTGTTACTACATCTACAAGTGAAGCCAATAAAAGAACTACTCTGGAACTTCTGCTGCTGCTCATCTATATGGTGTACGAAAAGAAACGCCATTAATTACTTACACATAAAACACTCTGGCTCTATGGAAAACACGATAGGGTTCTCAACAAAACAAAAGAGCCAAAAAATCGTACCATAATTCTCAAGGAAGCAACTGAAAATTGTATGCTTGAAGCTTCATGGTTGCAAATAAACCTCTACACCATTAACCTAAAAGTTGCAAATCTCTTCTGCGCTCTCTGGTCATGCGTCTAAATTTATAGTCTATGAAAAGCTTAGCGTCAAAATCTTTAAAAAGCAAAAAAGAAAAAAGAAAAAATCAAGCCAAATCTAAGAAACCAAATCAACGGCTTATGTGGATGACACATGACTCAAGGAGGGGAAAGAAAACCCAAACATCTCCCTAGGTTGCCTGCCATAAAAATAGCACAGAAGCTGGACGAGAAGGCAACGTAGCACAATACTCTTATATCAAAAGCGGTGTCATTTGTAGTTGCAGAACTTTTTATATGTTTGTTCCGCCCTCCCATAGGTACCTCGATTCCCAAACCATGAGCCTCTGCTTCCTTCCCTTCTTTTCCTCAGAGAACATGCTTAGACAGGATCGTTCATCAGGACGCAGTAGCAACCACAACCACAATGGCCCCTTTTGGAGAGATGGATTCCTCCACTGAAGCTCGTACTCAAAACAAAAGTAACTAGAGAAGGTAAAGGCTATAAAATATCATCCACTACTGACAGACACTGAGCAATCCTTGGACTAAGTTGACTGATTGTGCTTCGTTTAGTAGATGTGGCACCTGCAAAAGTACTCGGTTGAGTAGATCTATAAATCCATTAGGAATTGGCGTGGTTCTATAAAAGAGCACAAGGAAAGAATGGTGGCAAACGGTGAACACCATGGTAGAACACCGAGCTTGCAATGTCAAGACAATCCATGGATCGAAACTTCAAAAAATGGTGACCGGCTCCATTGTGAACGAACTGAAAAACATGGTGTTTGAACAACACAAGGCGATGGAAAGCATATTCACCTTGTAGATACATCATTTGGTGCATTGAAATCCTTAAGGACATGTACGAGGTGAACAACGATGCAAGGATTCTTGACCTCGAGGCAAAGCTAGCAGTATGGCATGCACATTGTGATGAGGGGGACATGATTCAATATGAAGGGGGTGAGGGATTAACTTTCAATGGTCGGTTAGGCGACAGATCCATCAAGGATGGCTAGGGTCTTCCTTGACATGCTTCCCAAAAGCGATAATAATTTTGTTTTACGACTATGATTATAGGACAGCAGTTGGCACTAGTAACTGTCGAGGAGCTAGTTTGCTGTTATAGGAGGAAGCTCGAGCAGCAACTTGAGATGATGAACTTGTTAAAGCCTTAGTGATGGAGATGAGGATGTCTATGGGATGGAGTGTGCTGAAGCCAAAAGAGTATTTGCTTGAAAGATCATGGTCTAGGTATTCTAGAGAGCCACTTGAGTTTAGAGATCTGTGTGGGTCAACCACTAGGGTCTCATTCCTTGAGATGGTCATATGGATGTGGACATTATCAAGGGAAGGACATGTTGAAAGAAACCTTAGGAGTGTGGTGGTTGGAAGACTTCAATGTGTCCACTTATTGTGAGGGGGAAAGCTGATGATGCTTGCATCCGGATTACCCAAGATCACTGGCGAGCTCATGATTGAAGTTTGTGGTGCCATGGACCTGTTGCATTGCCAACATTATACCTCTATACCAAGATGGTTCTCTTGTGTAGGATTGAACCTGGAGGAGCAGGAGCTACTAGTTGAAAGACCAAGGAACAACGATGACTCTGAATCACTCCAAACTACTTGTCTATGGAAGCTGATGGAAAATCTACACTGAGAAGTAGGGATTGGGCCGTGATGTGTCGATGAGATGGGATGTTGGATTTTAGGTGGTCACCTCCCCATCTATGAGCCCCCAAATAAGGAGTGCATGGGGGAGGTGTACCAAGTTAGATTAGATGTCACATTGGCAAGTCTAATAGAAAAGAGAGAGAAAAGATAGGGCTGCCACATGAGCAGCACATAGGTTGCCTTGTGCACAACATCTAGACAATGTACCTGGCTGCTTGTGGAGTTTCTAGAGAACAGATTTAATATGGATCAGAGGTGAGCCATCAGAGGATGTATGGAGCATCTGGCATAGTTGTGCGGGCTTGTAAAGGTATTGGAACAGAGGTGTCTGGAACATAGGTAGACTGCATAGATTATAGTTGTCTAGAGAGGGCTACAAAAGATTGTACAGAGCTGTACAAGAGGCAACAAGGCTGGAGCATGTCCAAACACAAAGACAAGAGACCAAGAGCAGATCTGCAGCTATCAAGCGTGGAGGTTGGGCCAAGCAGAGGCTTAGAAAGAACCCGGAATAGGGCAAGACAAGTGGCATGCTGCCATGTGGCCAAGTGGGGTTGTAAATGGCTACTGACCGGATCAGGTTTTACAAACCTACAGATCGACTGTTAGGGCTGATCCAGTTAGGTATTTTAGGGCTCCTTTGGGGCCTATGAAAGGTAGCCCATTGAGGGCTAATTCTATCCATTCATTGAGTGAGTTGTGTTAGCAATCCAATGTGCTTCGAGTTACCAGGAGGCTATTGGTGCAGTAAGGAAGTAGTTGACTGCAGGAAATAAGGATTTTATCATAAGACACTCCATATGTCATGCATATCTTGCCTCTTTATGCAACTACTCAACTCTACAACTAAGCATTTGTATACCCTCTTAGGAAGGATATAACGTGTGTATAATTGCACCACATTATCTGACTAGGTCTAAATATAACTTATCACTAGATTAAGTGATCCACTTGTGTTAGCACGAATTTCTTTGATAGCAATACATATGCTTCAGCATTCATTGGATCTAACTCAAAAACAGCATTTGCAACATGCACAGCTCACTCCATGCCATTATGAATCCTGCATGATGAAAGCAAGCTTAACCATACTGAAGAAAGATTCTCAAATGGCATGCTGTTGATCAGGTCCTCTACCTCTTCCAATAGTCCTCGGCACCCAAGAAGGTCAATTATGCACAAATAATGCTCCACAGAGGGAGCTATGCCATAGTTTTTCTTCATTAAGGCAAAGCATTGCCTCCCATCAGTGACCAGACCTATGTGACTACACGCAGTCAAAATGCAGATGAAGGTGATCTTGTCTGGTGTAAAGCCTTCAACCTACATTTGGCCAAACAGTCCTAGGGCCTCCTTGCCACACCCATTTTGGGCATGTGCTGAGATCATGGCATTCCAAGAGAATGCATTCCTTAGTGGCATCTTTGCAAACACAACCTTTGCATTATCCAGGCTCCCACACTTGCCATACATATTGATTAGGGCTGTCCCCACAGCAACATCTGTCTCCCATCCATTGCCAACAATTGTAACATGGATCTCTCGACCCTCTTCTAAGGTTGCCACTCTTGCACATGTATTGAAAATGCAGATGAAGGTGATCTTATTTGGTTGAATGTCTGCAGCCTGCATTTGACCAAATATTTCTATTGCCTCGTCTCCACAACCCTTTTGGGCACACACTGCAATCATAGCATTCCAAGAGACCACATCCTGCTATAGCATCTCTATTAAAACAGACCTTGCATCATCCAGAATCCTACACTTGCCATACATATTGACAAGGGTTGTCCCAACAACAAGATCTGACTCCCATTCACATCCAATAATAGAAGCGTTGAGATTTCGCCCATCTTCTAGGGCTGCTAGACTGGCACACACATCCAAACAATTGATGAAGGTGATCTTGTCTAGGACAAAGCCTTCAGTCTGCATATGACTAAATAGCAGTAGGGCCTCCTTGCCGTGGCCATTCTGAACACATGCTACAATTATAGCATTCCAAGTGGTAACATTCCATAGTGGCATCTTTGCAAAGGCTCCCACACTTGCCATACATATTAACAAGGGCATTGCCCACAGCGGCATCCAACTGCCATCCGTAGTCAACAATGGTAGCATGGATCTCTCGACCCTTTACTAGGGCTGCCACGTTGGCGCATGCATCCAGAGTGCAGATAAGGTGATTTTGTTTGCCTTGAAGGTTTCAAACAGCATTTGATAAAATAGTTGTATGGCATCCTCACCATGCCCATTCTGCGAACATGTTGCAATCATGGCATTCCAGAAGACCACATTCTGTAATGGCATCACTGCAAATACAGCTCTGAAATCATCCAGGCTCCCACACTTGCCATACATATCAACAAGGGCTGCCCCCACAACAACGTCTGATTCCCAACCATTACCAATGACAGTTGCATGTATCCCTTGATGCTCTTCTAAGGTTGCCACACTGGCACACACATCCAAAATGCAAAAGAAGGTGATCTTATTTGGCTTCACACCATTAGTCTGCATTTTACCAAATAGTTGTAAGGCCTCCCTACCATGCTCACTATGGGCACATGCTGCAATCATAGCATTCTAGAAGACCACATCCCGTGGCAACATCTCTGCAAAAATAGCCCTAGAATCATCCAGGCTCCCACACTTGCCATACGTATTGATGAGGGCAGTTCGCACAACAACATCCAACTCCCATCCATTGACAACAGTAGCTGCATGGATTTCTAAACCCTTTTCTAGGGTTTCCACACTAGCACACACATCCAAAATGCTGATGAAGGTGATCCTATTAGGTTTGATGCCTTCAGCCTCCATTTGACCAAACAATTGAAGGGCTTCCTTGAAGTGCTCATTCTGGGCACATGCTGCAATCATGGCACTCCATGAGACCACATTCCGCTGTGGCATCTCTGCAAACACGGCCATTGAATCATCTGGGCTCACACACTTGCCATACATATTGACAAGAGCATTTCCCACAACAACGCCCAATTCCCCTACATACCCAATGATAGTAGCATGGATTTCTTGACCCTCTTCTAGGGCCGCCATACTCGCACATGCATCCAACACGCAGATGAAGGTGATCTTGTCTGGCTCGAAGCCTTTAGCCTGCATTAGATGAAAAGGTTCTAGAGCCTCCTTGCTATGCCCATTTTGGACACATGCGGAGATCATGATAGTCCAAGAGTACAAATTTCAAAAGACTATTTTGTCAAACACAGCATGAGTAGACTCCAGGCTCCCACATTTACTATATATTTGAACGAGAAGGTTACTAAAAAATATGTTATCCTCATATTCACAAACTGCTTCTATGTTCATGCACATGTCCACCTTCAGACAGGGCCTTCACACTCATGCAATGCCTTAAAAGCAATGCATAAGTAGCAGCATCTATCTCTAGACCAAGCTATGCGATCTCCTCATTCAAGCTTCTAGGAGGGTGCCCATCTAACAGGGCCTTGTGGGTTTCTAGCAAAAATGATCCCAGCACGTTGTAAATGGGCTTTCCGTAGCTCAAGGACCAAGCATAGTAGAGCTTGTAGGCGTACAACATACTAACCTATGCCCTTGGTTTCTCTCCAAGGAGACGGCACAATCACAAGATGAGGGATGTCCAATGCCTATGAAGAAGGAGGAGAAATGCGAAATAGGAATAAAGCCATATGTTTTGGCCTTCCCTCTTGTATTTGGATCAGAACTTGGTTTCTTCTCCATCAGAACTGGTATGCCACGTAGCCGTCTGTATTTGGAGCTAGAGAAACTCTCGTCTTTCAAATTCAACAAAGGCAGCACAATCGTCTAATCTAAAGCAAAGTAAACCATGGATACGAAGCAGAGATGGAGATGGAGATGAAGAGGGAGAGGGAGAGGGAGAGGGAGATGGAGTGAGCTTCAAAGTACCTAGTTTTCTTATCAGAGAGATGGAGATGATGAAGATGAAGATGACGATGAAGATAAAGATGAAGATGACACAACTAAACCAGTACCTGTAAGAGTTTGCACCAGAAATGGTTGTTCGCAAACTGCCAAATATCGTCCTTCTTACAAAATGATTGCACTATGGTCTGCAAAGATTTTGATGAGTAGTGGAAGAACTTTAGATGTGTGGAATGCCAAATCTCATCCTTCTTTTGCAAAATGATTGCACGGGGGTCTACAAAGAACTTCAGCTATGGAGGTATGCAAAGAACTTCAGATGTGTCGAAGATCTTTGATCTCAAAAAATCGATGAGGGGACGAAGAGACCGGACTCGATATTTGAATCGATGAGGGAATGAATAGAAAGGAATCAATGAGGAAACTTTCAATGAAAATCTAAAAAGGAAAGGCACACAAATTGAAAGGACTAATCTGCGATGAGGAAAGACAAGGGTGGAAGAGAAGAGGAGAACGAGGAAGTTAGATTGGAGTTACATTGGAAGAATTTCTTGCCAAACTATAAAATAAATAATACATCGAATACATCGTTTCATGAAATGACACGTGGCTTCATGAGAGGCTAGATTTCCCTTTTATGTCACAATGCTACCTGCCTAAGGACACCAACCTCTAATGTCCCTTACAAACCAAGCTATTAAAGGGGCATGTGCCTGCTTGTCGAACACTTGTCATCCAAAGATTTGAGCCGCAAAAAAGGGGGTGCCCAAAGGGTTGCTTAGCCACCACCCCCTGCCCAACCCTTGCCCAACATCATTGTAACCCATGACCTCCAATAAGATACCTCAACCACCAATCCATTTTTGGGCCGATTGCAATAAAAGCTTACCTCTTTACTTGGCCAGCACTAGAGCATTTTATAAAACTCTGAAATCCTATGAAGCCATGTGGCACATTCTAAGCCGTTAGATCAATTGGCCTATTATTAGCTACTTACAATGCTACTTACAATATACTTAGCAGATGGCCAAGCATTCTAGTTCCTTATATCATGTCCTGTTGGTTTGTAAACATCCTTGCCCATCACCTTCCCTCACTTGGGTGGGCAATGGTGGGCAATGTGTAACCAGCCTAAGATTTGAACCCTTGCCCTCTGGATTGGAACCACTTGGCCAATCCCTAATTCCATTCCGACCCGGTCCACTACAGGTGTCCCTAAATAGGACCACCATGGGGGGTGGTGAAACAGGGAAAAAAAATTAGTCCGCCCCGATTCAAAGTGGCATCACCCACCTTCACATCTTCGCCAATTTGTACCTAAGGTTAAGCTTCACGACTTTTAATTCGTATGAGTGCAAGCCCAGGGCAAGGTCAAGTTGGTCACATCGCTTCTCACACTTTCAATTTGAATACAACGTTTTTGTTAAAAAAAGTTTCATTATCTTTCAGATAGAGACTGATGAGTGCATCGCTGCCTTCCATTGTACGCCCGATGCCCTCACCAGAGGATAGTGTTTGGGAGATGATATCTAGCATCATTACCGGGAACATATGGGTCACGCGGTGCAATTAGGTGATGGGAGGTTAGCAAATCACTCCACCAGCTATCCTTGTTGCCATCTAGCAAGACATTATCTTTACCTTGTGCACCATTTAGGAGTGCGGTACTCTAGGAACAAGAGTGATTGTAGAAAGACGAGAGTGCCATTTTGGAGCACGGTACTCCAAGTTCGAGAGCAACTGTCAAAAGACGAGCGATTTTGCAAGGCTTGGCCTACATGCATCTTCTATACCCTTTTCGCCAATGATATCCGCAGGATGTATGAACCACCACCCTGTCTATTAGCCCCTATTCTGGAGATTCCATGGGTAATGTTGTGCTAGGTTCTCTAGGAAACAAATTGGTTATTTTCTAATAGCCAGTTATTTCTGTTGTACTTACCTTCCTTAGCTCCTTTTGGTGACAACGAGTTGTATGGTGTTTTTTAAGCATTAATAGGACAAAAACATTCATTATCTATTTACTTAGCCACCTATTAATTAATTGTGTTTCACTCTCTTAATTGCCTCCTTTACAAAGATTAATCTAAGATCACTCGCTCTGGCTGGTGTTTTTTAAGCATTAATAGGACAAAAACATTCATTATCTATTTACTTAGCCACCTATTAATTAATTGTGTTTCACTCTCCTAATTGCCTCCTTTACAAAAATTAATCTAAGATCACTGGCTCTGGCCCTCTTCCTCCCTCGCTTGTTGCCTCCCTCGTTGTCACTCACTCTCGCCTAAAATCTCATCACTCGCTCTGACACTCCACGTTCCTCACTATCACTCGCTCTAGACTTGCTCTCTTGCCTGGTATTTATAGTCACAGCTAATTCAGTTATAAGGAAGCTTTCGGACCATGCGTGGTGGCTTCTGGGCCTTCTTCCTATCCCTCCTAATTTGGTCACTAAGCTTAACTTATATCCTTATCTGTGTCCCACTCATCTTTTACTAATGACCACTAAAACTCATTGTTGGTTGTTGCCTTTCTTAGTGGCAAATTGAATCTAATCTAATCTATTTCTCCCTCCTCGACCATCGCTCAACCCCCTCCATCACTCAATCGTTCCCCTTTCCCCACTTTCTACTTTGCTTCTGCCTCACTCAGCCTCCCCCCTTCTCGCTCCTCTGCTCAGCCCCCCCCGCCTTCCTCCCTCTCCCTCCCCTCTCTTCGTTTGTTCACCCACCTCTCCCTCTACCTCTCCCCTTCTGCTCAAACACCCTTTCTCCTCCCCCCTTAATCTCTCTCCCTAACTATCTCACACACTTGCAAGGAGCAAAGGCATCCTTATATCAATGAGTGAGGCGGTTGGACATGGGACCAAAGGTAGCTTTATATCAATGACTGAGTCAGTTGGAAGTTTCACGAAATAAAAACTTTGAGAATTCAAAGTGCACCACCTTAAATTTTCAGGAGATAGCCTATGTTAATCATTCACAGGTGGGGCAACCACTATTGCTAATACGAATTTGCAAACATCATGGGACCTATTTACTTAGCCATGTGAGGCTTGTGTGCACACTTTTCTTTTTTTCCACACAAAACCCCCATGGCCAACTATGAGGGGCCAACCACACGTGGCCTACACTATCCTGAGGAAATCGAACATGGGCAACCAGCTCTAGTGGACGAACGTCCAAATCGCCTGAGCTACTAGCGTTGCTCAGCTAAAGCTAGCACACACACTTAGATGTGAGAAATGAGTCACCTTTGTGAGAAACACTACATGTGGGGAAGCTGCTCAGCTTAGTTGAAGCTAACACACACACTTAGATGTGAGAAATGACACCTTTGTTAGAAAGACTACATGTGGGGAAGCGAGGGTATTCTCTGCCACACATGTCCCTCTTCTCATCAACCTCCCAATTCTACCAAAAAGAATAGCCAAACATGTCTTTGCCACGTTCTCATCAGCCTTCTGTTTAAATTTGTGCTTCATTCCTAACTAGTGTTGGTCAGACACCATTACTTGCTCAACGCATATAGCAACTTAAGCTATTGCACAAAGAATAGAACAAGGGGGCAAAGAGTGAAAGGCACACTAACCTTGTCCTTTTTATTACAAAGAGAGACAGAGGATAGGCTACACTCAAAAAAGGATCCATAAAATTTTAACCAAATGGGAGCTAGAGTCCTTAAGGATGGCCTTAATGAAACTCAAGCACACTCCCTTAAGAGTAGTGCTAGCAAGGGGGCACATGGTACAGGGAGCTATACCTTTTTATAAAGAGACTCAAGGGTGAAAAGGGGAGACTGCACCCAAAAGTTAGGCACAAAGTGTGCACAAACAAGGAAAAGAATGCATCACAATACAAAAAATAGTAGACAAAAAATAACCATGTGGAACTAGAAGTCAAGTCTTTAAGTATGACCTTAAGGAAATTTAGAACGTTCCCATACCATTGCCTTAAGGTCAGTCTTAACAAGAATCTTCTTAAGGCACTACTTGTGAGATTCCAAGGATTAACAAGATCCTTCAAGTGGATGAGAAACAACACCCCAAGCATTTTGCATGGGTAAGTCAAAACATCGAGCAACTGCATTCCAGCGAGCCCAAAGTTTGAGCGATACTTATGGGGAACTTTGTCTAAACCTGTAGGAGCAATAAATTTTTAGTAAAAATGGTTGAATCTACATGACACTATTACAAATTGTTTTAAATGATTTTTTGTATGATTCTTGGCAGCTTACAAAGATTAAACTTACTATTGGATAACTCATAAATCCATGCACGTCAGCAATTATTCAATGAATACCAAAGGGAAAATTCTTGGCAACATACAAAGAGAAAACCTATTCTTCGATAAATAATAAATACATGCAAGTTAGCAATCATTCAATAGATACAAAAGGAAAAATGTTGCAATGTCTACACCTCGAGGTGATCACTAAAAATCATGTAAGGTAGCACGTGAGTTGAATAGGTTTCTAGGATTTTGACACTTTAACATGATAAATGTATTCATTCATATCATTCCGATCATTTTGACTACAAACATGACCATATTTGGAGTCCAATTGACCAAGTTATGGCCCAAATAAAATTGGCAAGAGGAGCCTCCCTAAAGGCCACGACTCCTCCCATTATTTTTTTGCCTTGAAAATGGAAATTGCACAAGAAGAACACATACTTCTACCCCTTTCTTCTACCCCTCCTTCGTTGACCCTTGAAAAACATTGCCAAACATTTTTAGAAATTGTTGTTTGTCTATAAGACAATTGATTACTCACAATATCATGGGTAGGACAACAACTCTAAAAGTAAGCAAAAATTGCTACTTTTTGAACATAAAACATCACATTAGAATGTCAAAAGTTATGAAATTCCTCGCTCGAACCATCATCTCGCTCGAACGCAGTCGCTTGAATTTTGGTAGTCCTCAGCATTTTGTGATAGCTTCAAATGGCTAAATTACCAGATAATCATCCGTTTTGGCTAGTAGATGAACCTGAAATTGAAATACACATCTATTATTGTTGCTAGCAAAATAGCTAATATCTATAGACCTTATGATGTCAAATTAGAAAAAAAATTTAAGAGGAACATTAATAAGCAATTGATTTGATATGAAATAAGATGGTATTTAATTCTAATCTTTATAAATTACAATGAGGCAATGCACTACCTCTCCCTCCACACCTTCTGTGGTAACAAGAAAGTGCCTAAGGCACTACATGTGAGACTCCAAGGATTAACAAGATCCAGCAAATGGATTAGAAACAACATCCGAAGCAATTTGTGATAGCTTCAAATGGCCAAATGACTAGACACTCATCAATTTTTGCTAGTAGATGAACTTGAAATTGAGATAGAAACTTGTTGTGGTTTGGGGTTGTCGTTTGTAGTATACATGTAGCTGAGGACCTCGAGTCATGTTCCGGTGAGAGACATAGGCTTAAGTATGGTAAGAAAACATAGTGCATGCATGTGTAAAAGGAATGTGGATCATCATGGTTGAGGTAATGAAGGCTTTCACCTTCATTGGGGGTTGCAGGGTTTAGGAGGAGTTTAAGGGTAAGAAGGAGGTTCCAGACTTTAAAAGGAGGTTCCAGGGTTTAGAAGAGGTTCCAGGTTTAGAAGGGAGTTTCAGGGTTTAGAAGGAGTTTCAGGGTTAGAAGGAGTTCCAAGGTTTAGAAGGAGGTTCCAAGGTTTAGAGAGAGGTTCCAAAGTTTAGAAGAGGTTCCAAGGTTTAGAGTAGAGTACATGGTGGAGAACTCGTCTCCCTTGTAGGTATGGAGATTAAGGGTTGAGAAACTAAGGGTTTAGGGGGAGCATAGGAGTGGGAGAGGAAGAAGGTGTAAGAACATGGGGGAAAGAAGAGAGACGAGGGAGGAGGAGGAGGAGGAGGGAGGAGGAGGAGGAGGAGGAAGAGGGAGGAGGAGAAGGGAGGAGGAGGAGGGAGGAGGAGAGGGAGAAAAGATTGGAGGAGAGGGGAGGAGGAGTTGCAAGGTTAGGACATGCTTTTGGATGTGGAGTGCAAGGAAGCATGGACACTTGAGACAATTGCTTGGAATACCAAAGTAGAACTCAACACAATGCCCCAAAGAGTGTGGGCTTCATTCCATTATGGGGTATTTATACAAGTTGGAGAGCTGCTCTCTCTACATGTAGGAATTGTAATACATTCTCTCTCTACATGTAGAACTTGCATATAGAAGTTGCATGTAGGAGTTGCATGTAGGAGTTGCATGTAGAACTCACATGTAGGAGTTGCATGTAGGAGTTTTATGTAGAACTTGCATGTAGAACTCGCATGTAGAACTCGCATGTAGGAGTTGCATGTAGAACTCGCATGTAGAACTCGCATGTAGGAGTTGCATGTAGAACTCGCATGTAGAACTCACATGTAGGAGTTGCATGTAGAACTCGCATGTAGAACTCGCATCTAGGAGTTGCATGTAGGAATCATATGTAGAACTTGCATGTAGAACATGGAAGTTGGATTTCTAAAAGGGATTATTTCTAGCCTTATGCAAGTACAAGCGGAGCTTTGCCGCTATACTACACACACATTCTACTCTACCTAAGTCCATGTTGGCACAGAGACAACAACCTCCTACCATGTATGTGTGCTCCTTTCTCTCTAGGTGGGCTTGAATGAGATATGGAGTTTGTGAACCTAACGCCACACAATCAACAAGCTTTTGGAACGTGTCTTTCGGATAGGACATAGTTGCATACTATGTTGCCTCCGCCCAAGTGATGATTATTGCCTCCAAATGTACTCTTGATCCACCAAACTACATGAAGTCCAACAAGAAGGGAGCATAGAGGAAGGAAACTACCTTCGAGTGGAGAGGTCCCCCATGGTGAGCTCTTCCTTAAAGGAGCTGTGTACTTGGCTTTAGCCAATTTTTGCTCTCTTAGCATTGGTCGAGGGCGTGAGCCCATGGTCGGCCCCCCTCCCCTTTTTTTTGTACTCTCTTGGTCCCCTTTCTTTTTTGGCAGCCTGACCAGCCCTGCAAAATTTTTTTTTAAAAATTGCCAAAAAAAAAGGCTCTGGGTTGAGCCATTTGCGCCCGGTGCAAATGGCCTTGCCTTCAACCAAACCTTGCCTTTAGCACCCGATCTCCACCGTAGGAACAAACCCATGAATTTTTCCCCTCGGAGATGATCCCTCGGTCGATCGTCACTACAACAGTAGCTGCTACTACTCCTATTGTCGTTGCTTGCCATTGATGGAGGGGGGGGCTTGAGCGGGCGAGCTCCAAGCCCTATGTATCAAGAAGAAGATGGTGATGATGAACACAAAGATGAAGAAGATGGTCACTATGGAGTTTTCATAAATTTTGTGTATAAATGATAACATTGAATCCTATACTTAGAGATCTAATAAAAAAAAGAACTCAGACTACTCTATTCTACTCGCCTAAACTACAATCGCTTGCGTAGGTCCGCTTGCCTAAACTATGGCCGCTCGCCTGAATTTCTTATTCAGTCATTTCATGGAGAGTCACCCCCACCGTATGCATCCTAATGGATTCTTGTCAAGAGTCCATGGAGGGAGTATGCATATTAGGAAACATTCTCCCACTGATTTGGATTTTTGTCTTACTTAATTTAAAGTTTTTGTTTGGAGCACTTCCAAATATTAAAATTTAATAAAATTACTTGCACTTGTTTCACACCACAAAAAGATAAATATAATGGCTCAAGAACGATTTCATTGAGTAGATGTCAAACAAGGGCACAAGCTAGTTTTCTTCAAGGACTTGAAGAGAACATGGGTCGATGCAGAACTTTACCACAACTAGCATAATTATTTTTGGTGATTCTTTGTATAAGGTTCAGCAAAATCTCTCTCTAGTACATGATTAATACTTCCTATGTTTGAGTTGTAGGATTCTAAAGAAATAAAGTCCTATTTGATGGAGAATGTATAGCCATGGCTATATGTTTGGGTCATGTTTGGCTTTAATGGGATGATCACCATGCATACACACCCCCGTACAGTCCTATTTGATGGAGAATGCACAGCCATGGCTATATGTTTGGGTCACGTTTGGCTTCAATGGGATGATTGCCATGCATACACACCCCAGTTTGAGCATGACTTGTTCCTTGACAAGGAGTTATCCAAATGTTGGAGTTCCTCATTGAGGAGAAGGAAAAGGTTGACAAAATGGGAAGGGAAGGGAACATATGAATATCACTTTAATAGTATTTGGAAACTTGTTGTATATATCATTTCAATTAAATTCAATCTCTTGCTCTCTTTCCATACACATGAGTTTCTTTTAAAATGTGTTTATATTTCTTTGTGCTATGATTTGAACATTCCAAACTATGGAAGGACTATTAACAAACTATGATAGACTACTAAAAGATTATTAACAAACTATGACCGAATATAATAGACTATGACCTATGCTTGGGAGAAATAGTGACAACATTTAGGGATCACCCGAAAAGTAGTTAGCATAGAAATTCCAGATACATCCACTTCTAGATTCTTCACAACTCCCAAGTCTTTACCGTAGTGTTATTAGCCTTCTTAGCCTGGTACTCAATGCAAGACTTTAGATACCGGCATGACATTAGGAAGGTCCAAAACTGGATTAGCATCAAAAATCTCCTCAGTTGTTTGAATCCCCATGTCACAACAATTTGCCCACCAAAAATGAGACTTGCACTACGGCCTCTGCAAAGTTGTTGCAAGTCTGAGTGCCCATACTCTTTGAAGAGCTCCACAGTTAGGTTTACTTGGTGAAGAACTCAGGACTCATCAGGCCATCAATGGTCAACCATTCATAGCTTCAGATAGAAGCAGAGGCAGAGGTAGATCATTTCAGTGAGGTGGTCATCATCAACAACAAAGTCAACATCAAAGTCAGAATCAGCATCAGCATCATCCTCATCAGCAACATTAGCATCAATAAAGAGGACATCATTCCAACAGAGGAAGATTCCAAGGACGAGACATAGACCTAGGATAGTAGCCAAATCCTACAGGACGTGGAGGTGCCTCAGGCACCAAAGCAGTTGAGGAATCAATGGCCCAAGCACTACTGTCCCATGGGTTGAGTCACGCTCATTGAGGGAGCTGTAGGGTGCTTGTCATGAGGGCGATTGTGGGCGGCACTGTCAGCCCATTTTGCTCATCATTGAGGAGCTTCAAAAAGCTTATTACATGGCTTCCAGTCATTGTGTCATTTCACTGATTCATTGGAAGAGATCGGGCCTTGCTGAGCCGGTTGGCTGTGTGAGAAGCCAAGAGCCCCACGGTCGTTTGGAGATCTTCGTGGCCGCCCAATTATGGAGGGCTAGAAGAGCCGCTATGGAGTCAGTCGATGGTGCCATTTGGAGTCCGTGGGGTCATTTCCCCCACTCAAAAGAGGTTTTTGGAGATGTTGAAGCTTGAGAAGGGCCGTTGATTGTTGGTAGTCACATTGGAGCTCCGGACGTGGGTGTCGATGGAGGTGATGATCTTTCATGAGCACTACCTTTATTGGAGATGCTACAGGGAGCTTGCATGAGTATTGATAGAGCGACAAGTTGCCTTATCCACTATAGATGGCAGTGTTGTTGAAGATTGGGCTAGTGAGGGAGCTCGTGAGCCATTGTAGAGTGTAAGGAGGTTGGGTGTTTGTGTGTTGCCTGTCGTGGGGGTCGACCAAAGTGGACGGATTTAAGTTGGTCATTGAAGCTCATCGGAGAGCCATGGAGATCACAGGAGAGCTTGTTAATGGTTTCTCATAGGAGGCTTTGCCTTAGGAGCCTTGTAGATGTCATGAGCCACCTCTGGTCTACTGCATGGAGTTTTGAAGCATGATGAAGCTCGTAGATGGCAAGAGGCTCGAGGTTACTATAGGAGACAACCTTCAAGGTAGAGAATCAACTCAAAGAACCTCTCCTCTCACAAAGAACCTCTCCTCTCATAGAGAACCTCTCCTTTCATAGAGAATAGAGAATAGCCTCTCTCTCTCTCTCCCTCAATGATGGAAATTCTTAAGCGGAACTGAATATAATTGGATGGAAATCTCTCCTAAAGATCAAACTGAAATTTCTCCCTCTCAATTAGAAAACTCTCATTGACAAAATGAGTAGAATTAGATGGAAATTCTCTCAAAGAACTCTCAATGTGAATAAAAGTTTTCTTTCTCGGAAGAGAAAACTCAAGAACTCTCAATCACTCTCACACAAGGATCACCATATTTCTATGAAAGACAAGGGTGCTCTGATACCATGACAAAATATGAAGAGGGGAGAGGAGAATATTGAGATGAGGAGAGAGGGAACAACTAGAGAGCACACCACAAATGACTAACTGTACACACTATATTTAGTTGAAAATGTAGACTGTATATAAACCCTTTTAGGGTTAGGGTTATGATTAGGGTTAGGGTTAGGGTTACGGTTAGGATTAGGGTTAGGGTTAGGGTTAGGGTATCTAACCCTTTCCTTTATAGCACTCTATGTGTTAGTGCTATGCACAATATCAAACATGTGATGTTGAGATGGTTCCTTAATATTAAGTCCATTCCCTTGTCCCTCCTTGCACTAATTCCAATCTTGGTGTGACTTCTATTGGCATCACCTTTATGCTCCTACTTGCAACAGACCAGAGTCTACCTCTGTTGAAGACTCGGTCTCCACCTACGTGGCCAATAACCTAGGGTCAGCATAGGTTAGGATAAGTCAATCCCATGGCACAAGGCAGTTACTAAGTATGTAGTGGATACCACTTTCTATAAATGATAAAGTAGTGGGCTAATGCAATAGTATGATGTTTTGTAACAAGGATTGTTACTAAAAGATATAATTGACTACAGACTTATAGTAGCT
Source organism: Dipteris shenzhenensis (assembly GCF_047967505.1). NCBI lineage: Eukaryota > Viridiplantae > Streptophyta > Polypodiopsida > Gleicheniales > Dipteridaceae > Dipteris > Dipteris shenzhenensis. The sequence goes on along the minus strand of NC_141605.1, from coordinate 24,582,039 downwards.
GGAATGGATTTGGACAACTATAAATGTCTTGTAACAACCCATTTTGAGGTTGAGTTGTTCTTTATCTTTGTTGAAGCATAATACAATATATCTGTTTTGCAAATTCACAAGTTCTCTACTATTCTTTCATTGTTTAGTTCAGTTTACATGCAATCCGACTCCTAATATCAGTCTCTTGCCAACTCCTTGCACTGTTGCATTTGAGTTGACATGTGATCAGTGTTTTCATTTATTGAATGCACTTTGAACACATTTGGGGATCCTCACAGCGTTCATTCCTAGAGTCTCTCGTTCATGCTGCTTCACACTAATAACAATAGCAGAGATAGCAAAGCGACAACTCCACAAAAATAAAAGCAAGTCAAAGTAGAAACAATTGTGCTAGATAATCTTCATCTGCAAGTACGCCACTCATACAAACCCACAGCCCAACCGAATACGGTAGCGAGGCTCGAGCGATGAACGATCATTCATAGTTCACACACCAAATCTATGTAGTTTGCATCACTAACTACAAAAGTCACGTACAATTCACTCACATCGAATAGCCAGGTGTAAATGACCATAGAGGAAAGCTACAGCCAATTAAGCTAGGCTACATCGATATAGAATTCCTCAGACACCAACAGTCAGATTATCGGTGAAAAGAAGACCACAACAGATGACAACAAATCAAGACAACAATACTCGGATTACCAGACAGATGATAACAAATCAAGACAACAACAGTTGAATTACTGGCAGAAAAGGACGAGCAATAGGTGACATCAAACACAACGACAAGCAACTACAACAATACAATCCAACATCAACATGGAGTTGCAATAGGCAGAGCAACATTTGAGGCTTCAAACTCAAGAGCAATCAATCAACTAAAATCCCATGAGTAAAACTTTCTCCATTTATTTCATGGAAAGCACAGTCCATGTCAAATAGACCTGGGGAAGATATCTCTCCACATAATGTTGGTATTACATATTCACACAAAATAAAAGTCGGGCAGAGATTGCATCACAAATGAAAGATCCAGATGACATTCTACACGACTCTGATTATATTCCAAGTGGCACAAGTTCCTCATATAATTCACTATATAGCAGGGAGCTGCATGAGGCACAAGCTGAATTACAAAAATTGATGCTGCCCACCAGTCCTACACAAGAATTCCTACAAAGAGCACTTGCAGCAAATATTGCAACTAATGTATTTGTAATTGCAAGACAAAGGCTGAATTTCAATCCCCTCCCACCACCTCCCAAAAAGAAGACCTCCCAAGTGCAAGCTAGTGCACCAATTCAACCAAAGATGCAGAACCCACTAGTCAAAGTAGCCAAATTTACTACTGGAAAAGATAAAGAAGACCCTGACAGTCATGTTGGATAGTTTAAGACAAGATGGACAGCTAGTGGATTTGGACAATTGCTAGATGCTAGTAAGAAAGAACAATTTGCAGCAACCTTCAATGGTAAAGCAATGAACTGGTTTATGCAGTACGGTGTTACTCATTTTGCTAGCTATGACACATTAAAGGTAGCATTCTTGAGTCGTTCTCAAGAAACTGAGAACTATGAAACAAAAAGATGTTATGGTTAAAGATTATTCTCAGATGTTTAGAAACCTCAAAAAAAGACTAACATCAAACCAACAACCCACCCAGGAGCAATGGGGGATTACTTTTGCAAAGGATTACACAAAGAACTGAGAATACAATAGCTGGCAGGGACCAACTTGGAGGGGCAAATGACTTTAATAATATGGTAGAAGTAGCCCAACGGGCAAAAAGGAGACTTGGTACAGTATCAAAGTCCAAGAAGGCAAAGAAGAAAAAGCATTCAGATTCACAATCAGATTCAGATACGGACACTAATAGTGAAGCAAAAGAAGACACTAATGAAGAAGAAGCTACCTCATCAGAAGAAGATGAGGATGATGAAGAATATTCCAAGAAGAAAAAGAAAGAGAAGAAGTAGAAGAAAAAAGAAAAATCCATAGCAAAAAAGATAGAAGATAAAATCTCCAAGCTGGAGATAATGATCAAGGAACAGCTTCAAAGCTTGAAGCCACCACCTCAAGCACCACAACCCCAAAATATTGCATGTGAAATTTGCAAGAAAGATAACCATGACAAAGAGAGATGTTGGTACAACAGAAACTACAGAGGGACGGTACCACCTTATGTACAACAACAACACAATCAAGAGCCAGCTGTACCTACCAATCAAGTAACAGAGCCCAACAAAGATATCTAAATGCAGCCCCTAGAAGGAAAATTCAGCAAAAATGGGGAAATCAATGACAACAATAGCAAGGACAAACCCAGGCATGCACTTATTGTGGCAGTGATGGCCATAGGCAAGGCCCACAATGTGAACTTCGGTGTAAACACCGTGGGGAAAGAGGTATGCAAATCATCCATTATGATGGGAGAAACAATCAAAATGGTCAACAATGACAACCTCCAAGAGTGAATATGGTATATATAGCTCCTCATAATCCGGATAACAATTACAACAATTAGCAAAGTCAAAATACTATTCATGCATTAGCAATTACAAGGTCAAAATACACAAAGCCTCTACAAGGATTGGGAGAAACACAAAGAGATAGCAATGAATTGGCCTAATCAAAATGAGATAAGAAACAAAGCATTGCAACAAGTACTTGCCAATAATGCTTCCCAGGATGTCACATTAACAAAGGCAAAGGGATCAGTCAATATAAACAGATCCGATAGCAGTACATCTGCACAACAAACCAAAGATGACAACTAGGCTAAAGCTCCTTAAAGTAGTCAAAAGCCATCAGAATAGATTGCAATAGATAGAAACTACATAGAAAAAGCTTCCTCAGAACAAGACACATCTGCAAAATAGCATATGCATTCTGTAGCCTGTAACAGGGTCGGAAACACCAAAAAGGCAAAACACAGATATAACAGTAGAACCTCAACAAAATGTTATTTTTCCTCACTGGTGGACTAATCCCAGAAACAATGAATCAAGATCAAAGAAAGAAGTTAGTGTTGCAAAGCATACCTTTTCTTATCATTGTTGGAGTGTTGTACAGAAGGGGCATTGATCAAGTCATCAGGAGATGTGTCCAGGACCATGAGGAAAAAGCTATATTAATAGAAGCACATGGAGGTACAATAGGGGGTCACTTCTCAGGAGATATTACACGCAAGAAAATCTTGTAGGCTGGATTATGGTGGCCCACAGTGTTAAAGGATGCCCACAATTATGCAAAATTATGCCTACCTTGCCAAAGAGCAATGGATAGTGACAGGATGCCACACCAGCCCATCCTTTCATTGGGTCCATTTCAAAAGTGGGGATTGGACTTTATTGGACCAATCAAGCCTCCAGCAAAATATTTAAGCAATCAATATATACTTGGTGCTACTGATTATTGCACAAAAAATGGGTAGAGGCTGTTGCACTCAAAACATGTAAAGCTAGAATAGTTGCACATTTTCTCTACCATAATATTGTTACCAGATTTGGTGTTCCAATTGAGATTGTATCTGATAGAGGGACCCATTTCATAAACAAAACAATTAGAAAGATGACAAAAATGCACATGATGTTGCACAAAAAGTCTACAGCATATTACCCACAAGCCAATGGTTTGGCTGAGAGTACAAATAAGTTAATGAAAAAGGTTTACAGAAGAATCACTGCTGATCATCCAGAGGATTAGGATTAGCTTTTAGACTCAATACTTTGGGCACTAAGGACAACACACAAGATAGCCACAAGATTGACACCTTTCATGCTAGTGTATGGATGTGAGGTAGTAGTACCCATGGAATTTATTGCAGGAAGTCTCAGAGTAGCAAAAGACAACAAACTTTCCCTAGAAGACTCCATCAATGCAAGATTGGAGTAGCTTTTACAATTGGATGAGGATAGATTGACAAGCTCTCACACAGTTGACATTATTCAAAGGAGAAGAGCAGCATAGATAAATAGAAACATAAAGTTTAAGCTTGTCAAAAAGGGAGATTTAGTGTTGATGTTCAACACCAAACTAGGAAAAATGCAAGGAAAAGTCAAACTCAGATATGATGGTCCATTTAGGGTAATTGAGGCATATGAACAAGGGACATTTCTTCTCTCAGATCTCCATGGTAATACATTTGACAAACCAGTAAATGGCTTCAGATTGAAACCATACATTGAAGATCATACAACAGAGGCAAAAATAAATACAGTTTCTCTGCATGATTTTGTATATATAACAGAATATTTTCACTATGTTTCTACATTTCAGGTTACCACAGTACCAAGCATCTCCAAAGTACAAGCTATATGTATATCACAGACAAGGACCTACAGAAGAAAGTCACTGACAAGGATTCAAGAGATTACAACTGTTCAATCTACAAAATCAAAGAAGAACTATCTGTAGTGATGAATGAAGAAAATAATGCAATATTAGAAATATTTTACACACCGACTGATGGAAGAAATCAAGAGCAACAACTAAAGAGCACTATGCAAAGCAGCAACAATAGCAGACATCTCTTCACCACCCTGACAAAACAGCTTCGACATCAAGTGGCAGCCCGCTCAGTAGGACACTGAAACCAACTACAAAGCAACAAACTATCTAATCAGGTAATTTTATTTTATCTTGGCAAACAAGGGGTTAATTATAATCTCATCACAGGAGAGCTAGAGCATACAAAAAAGGCATATTTGATCAAAGTAGCAGTCTGACAGGAGTCCTAACCCCCTAGAAAACACAATCCGACTGGCCTGCCTCCAATGTGCATAGGCGCAGTCCGACTGGCATCCCCGACATCATAGCTGGCCCAATCATGGATATATCTACCAGTGCTCTGCCACAATCTGTCCGAGCAAAGTTCGATTGACCCTAAGGCAACGTGTCACATCCGATTGACACATACAAGGTCCCGCCCCTCTTCCGACTAAAGGTGCACACATCACCTAACATTCGACTTCACCCCGACTCTAGTAAGTCAACCATCCACACCCCCCTGACTATCCACTGCCAAGGGAATTTTGTCCCATCTGATGCACAACTCTAGAGATTCATCATGCTCTTGCCTCAGAATGTGAGCATACGACCTCACTGCCCACACTATGTGGATAATTCCCCACTTTCATGTGAAGCTCCAGCCTCGATGTGGCCAATTATGGAATTTACACATGACACTGATGCAATCCTCACAAGGACTCTAATAATCCAATGATGGGAGCTCAATGCAACTCTCCCCCAATTGCCAACTCTGACTGCCAGTCGACAACAAAGCAAGCTCAACAAAGATCAATCAGAAAATACCAGTCCCAGCTAGCTCCATGCCACATGAACTGGTACACATGGCACCAAAACGTAAGTCCCGACCCACAACCCCGATCTCTTCTCAGCCTCAACAGCCATCCCTCTGTTAGATATCAATGCTCCACTCTCATGTAACTACGCGGGAACCAGCTAACTCTACTTGTAAGCCCCCCATATGAGGAGAAGGCATTTGAGTAGCTCGGTTATCCGGTAGGTCCTGGTTTGGACACCAGATGGGGGCCATGTGTGGCCTGATGGCTGGACGGAGTTGGCACACTACAATCTAGGCTACATGCAAGTGCGAGAAGGCATCCCATGACTGACCGCATTGAGGGTAGACGGAGCATTTCCTGGGGCAACCCACTCTTGGGTTGCGGGGCTCGTTTGGAGTCCCAAATGATCCCGGATGGCTATGGGCCGAACAGTAACCGTAGGTTAGTTGCTTTATTTTGTGCATCGGCTCTATCATGTGGTCGGTGGCCTATTTCGGGACCGACCCCCAGTCGACCGTTTTGGGCGGACTGGGTCGGTCACCCAATTGAGCCCAACTGACTACGACTGGTGGCTATATAAGAGCAAGCCCGTGAAGCCCATTTCATCACTGTCTACAACAACCCTGATTCCTTAGCATCCAGCCTCCGTCCTCTACTATTTCCAGCATGCCATCGAAGCTTCTCTCACAGGATTGCACGGTTGGGAGGCAGCACCATCTATTATATCAGTTCTACAGTAATCAAATTTTTGATTCTCCATACTATCTGGTTTTCTCTCTTACGTACAAGATCCTGTTATCTGTTGAGCATAGACGTTGTATTGTTTTCTTACATGGTATCAGAGCCTGGACTCTAGCAAGAAGATTTGGTAGTGTATTTCTGTCTGCAAGCAGATTGTGAGAGATGGCCCAGCTTGCAAGACTACGAATCCCACCGTTTGGCAAAAGAGAAAAGTTGGACGGCTCTAGCTATCCACTCTGGAAGTTCAAGATAAAGACCATCCTAAGTGCATATGAGCTTTGGGACACTGCTACTGGGTGGACGTGAGGCTGGTTGCGAGACCGGATCGAGCCAATGCAGGACAACAGATAGTACCAACTGCGGATGAGATTCTCATGTGGATAAGAAGAAATGCAGATGCGCTGTGTTTTATTATCTACAGTGTAAGTGATTCTGTCATGGCGTTAATTCAACATGTCACCACAGCAGAGGAGGCATGGACGGTCTTGAAAAATCACTACGAGGCCATGAATCAGATGCGGATTCAGAATCTAGAGACTCAACTCACGAACAAGAAATTGTATGAGTCTGAAGCGGCAGAGAAGTTCATCACTAGGGTGAAGAATCTATGTGATCAGATGACTGCAATTGGCATCACCATCACCAGCGAGAATCTAGCACGAAGGTGTATACGGATTCTTCCACCAAAGCATGATGGTCTTGTTATGGTGCTGAATACGTAGAATAGAAATCTGCCCCTCAACTTTGAGGATTTCAGCGCGATGCTTCTGGAGGAGGAGATGCGTCAAAAGACGAGAACTGGAGAAGATTCGGCTTTTTATGCTGGATCAAAGAAAGGTAAGGGTAAGGACTCTGGTAACCCATCTTCTTCTAATGATAAAAAGAGAAAGAAGAAGATCAGGTTTTTCTATTGCAACAAGGCAAGGCACAAGCAGAATGAGTGCCAAAAGAAGATTGCAAATGAGAAGAATGGAGTAAAGAAAGAGTCCAGCAACAGTGCGCAGGCAGCACCAGTAGAACTGTTCATAGCAATTGACGAGATTTGCATGGAGGCAGTAGTTCATGTATCTGCGGATGAACCTTGGATCATTGACAGTGGTGCATCATGCCACATGACCAATAAGAAGGATTGGTATACCTCTCTACAGCCGGTAGGGAATGACATCCTGGTAGCAGTCGGCAATGATGCAAAATGTCCAGCAAAAGGAAAAGGTACGATTGCTCTCAAGTCAGATGGAGTTGTAAAACAGTTGTCTGATGTTCTTTATGTGCTAGATATCAAGAGGAACTTGTTGTCCGTTTCTGCGGTCACAGATCGGGACCTCAAAGTTCAATTCGATAAGAATGGTGCACAGAACTTAGATCTTCAAGGGAAGGTTGTCGGTAAAGGTACACGATGCAATAACATCTACGAACTCTCAGCTTTCAGTGCTCGAGCCGATGTGAAGAACACTAAGCTGTGGCATGAGAGGTTTGGTCATCTAAACCTTAGTTCTTTGAAGGAGATGCATAAAAGTGGAATGATTGCAGACCTACCGAAAATTTCAGATCTGCCCGATGCATGTGAAGCTTGCATGATGGGCAAGTAGCATCGGCAGCCCTTTCCTAAAGAGGCCAGCAGGGCAAAGGCTCCTCTAGAGCTCGTTCACATGGACCTCTGTGGAAAGATGGAGACGGAAGCTTTGGGCGGTTCCTACTACTTCATGACGCTGATGGATGACTACAGTAGAAGGATATGGATATACTTCCTGAAGACTAAAGACAAGGCTTTTAGTAAGTTCAAGGAATGGCATGTAATGGTCGAGAAAGAAACGAGGAAGAAGGTGAAAGTTGAGATCAGACAGAGATGGAGAGTTCACATCAACTGAATTCGAGAGTTACTGCAAAAGTCACGGGATCAAGAGGCGGAAACCGCCGCCACATACATCACAGCAAAATGGAGTAGCAGAGCACAAGATTCGTTTCATTTGCGAAATGGGCCGGAGTATGATGAAAGGGAAAGATTTGCCAAGACTTTCTGGGCTGAAGCATGTAACACGGTAGTTTACATTCTCAATCGTAGCTACACGAAGGCTGTGAATAGCGCGATGACTCCACTGTAGGCATTTTCTAGTAAGAAACCTTCAGCTACACATTTCAGAGTTTTTGGATGTGACTATTGTATGCATGTCTCTGATGCTAATAGGACCAAATGGGAACCGAAGAGCCAAAAATGTATTTTCTTGGGCTACAGTGAAGAGGCGAAGGGTTACCATCTCTATAACCCTGTTACCAAGAAGGTAATAGTAAATCGCGATGTGGTCTTCTTAGAACAGCTGCATCAATTGGAGAAGGATGCTTCCTTCCCAGACAACCAGGACCAGGATATCCATCCAGTAACACCACCAAGAGCAGACCGAACTCCCCCAATGGTGCTTGGGAGGATTCAAGATAAAGAAGATGAAGAAGAGCCTGCAGAACCACAATGGCAACGGCCATTCCCAAAGTGGGTGAAGCAGCTTTTGGATGGCAGAGAACCTCCAGCCATTGAGGAGAAACCATCTGAACACCACCAGTCCAAGAGATTAGAGGAGCACAGAAGGGTGCAGGAACACTTGGTCAACTATGCTTTGATGACAGAGGTGATCCGTGCTGATGAACCCAAGTGTCTTGAAGAGACATAGGGATATGATAGGTGGATGGAGGCTATGCAGTCGGAGTATGGCTCCATAATGAAGAACAACACTTGGGACCTTGTGGAGCGACCACCCAAATGCAAGGTAATCGGAACCAAGTGGGTGTACAAGACCAAGTACAAGTCCGACGGCACATTAGATAAGTACAAGGCTTGGCTCGTGGCAAAAGGATTTGCACAAGTACATGGTTTTGATTATCAGGATACTTTTGCTCCCACAGCTCAACTAACCACAATTCGCAGTGTTTTGGCTTTAGCTGCCTAGGGAAGTCGGCCTGTGTTTCAGATGGATGTTAAATCTGCCTTTCTGAATGGGGATCTCAAGGAGGAGGTATACGTGGAACAACCACCAGGTTTTGTGATCCTCGGTTTTGATCCCGGGTTCAGAAGGTAAAGTTTGTAAACTAAAGAAGGCACTTTACGGGCTGAAACAGGCCCCATGAGCATGGTACCAGCGAATTGATGCCTACTTTCTACAAAACGGGTTCAGGAGGAGCCCATCAGATGCAAATTTGTATATCTTCGGAGAAGGAGGCAGGTGTATGATCGTGGTCCTTTATGTGGATGACCTTGTCATAACAGGGAACCATGAAGAGAAGATCTCGCAGACAAAGCATTTGCTAGGAAGAGAGTTTGAAATGACAGACTGATGCATTTCTATTTAGGGATTGAAGTTTGGCAAGAGCCGAAACAGATCTTCATTTCATAGCTGAAGTATGCTGGAGAGATACTGAAGGCATTTGGCATGGCTGAGTGCAAGATAGTTGGTACCCCTATGGAGGTTGACGTGAAGCTCTCAAATGAGGATTCATCACCACTGGTGGATGAAGCGAAGTACAGAAGGCTTGTGGGCAGTTTGATTTACTTGTGCAACGCACGGCTGGACATCAGCTTTGCAAGTGGTGTACTAAGTAGGTTTTCCAATAAGCCTCGGGAGAGAGCCCTTGGAGAACCATTGGAGGGCAGGGATGCGGGTGCTGAAATCCATCGAAGGCACACTTGATTATGGCATCACCTATACCAAGGACAACATCTTGTTTGGATTCTGTGACTCGGATTGGGCAGGAGACGTGGATAGCAGGAGATCAGTGATAGGTTATTGTTTCTCACTTGGATCTGGAGCCGTGTCATGGGTCAGCAAGAAGCAACCCACAATTGCTCTTTCTTCTACCGAGGCTGAGTACAAAAATCAGCATGCTTTGCTTCTTGCGAGGCAATGTGGTTGAGGAGAATTCTGGGGGACATGCATGCGGTGCAGAACAAGCCTACACAGTTATCATGTGACAATCAGAGTTGCATGGCGATTGTAAAGAACCATGTGTTCCACACTCACACAAAACACACTGATATTCAATATCACTTTGTACGCGAGCTCATCATGGATGGAGAGGTCAACTTGGTGTATTGCCCGACTATAGAGAATGCTGCCGACATCTTCACAAAGGCTCTTAGAAGAGACTTTCTGGAGAGGCATCTTCATCGACTTGGCATTGGATCGAAAAAGTAAGTTCACTTGCGGGTGGACATTGAGGGGGGGTGTTAGATATTAATGCTTCACTCTCATGTAACTATGCGGGAACCAGCTAACTCTACTTGTAAGCCCCCCATATGAGGAGAAGGCATTTGAGTAGCTCGATTATCTAGTAGGTCCTGGTTTGGACACCAGATGGGGGCCATGTGTGGCCTGATGGCTGGACGGACCAACCAGGCTACATGCAAGTGCGAGAAGGCATCCCATGACTGACCACATTGAGGGTAGATAGAGCATTTCTCGGGGCAACCCACTCTCGGGTTGCGGGGCCCGTTTGGAGTCCCAGATGATCCCGGATGGCTGTGGGCCGAACGAAGACCATAGGTTAGTTGCTCTATTTTGCACACTGGTTCTATCGTGTGGTTGGTGGCCTATTTCGTCAACCCCCAATTGACCATTTTGGGCGGACTCTGTCGGTCACCCAATCGATCCCAACCGACTATGACTGGTGGCTATATAAGAGCAAGCCCGTGAAGCCCATTTCATCACTGGCTATAGCAACCCTGATTCCTTAGCATCCAGCCTCCGTCCTCTACTGTTTGCAGCATGCCATCGAAGCTTCTCTCATAGGAGTGCACGGTTGGGAGGCAGCACCATCTATTGTATCAGTTCTACAGTAATCAAATTTTTAATTCTCCATACTACCTGGTTTTCTCTCTTGCGTATGAGATCCTATTATCTGTTGAGCACAGACATTGTATTGTTGGACATGGCTCCCAGGAACAAGCCGATGACTCCCACATGAAAGAGCCCATGCCAGAGCCCTACTGTAGAGAAAGCTATCATGGCAGAAACAAACAAAGAGATAGAGAGCGACTATGAGATGCCACAACCAGCACTGAAGAAGCAAATAATTACAGCTACCTTCCCCGAATTCAAAGTATCTCTAGACGTGCAGAAAACCCAAAAGTGGATGACAAAGATTGGCTTGCTACACTATGCGACACTACCCTGGGCGGCTTGGAAATCCTCACCCGATGCTCTCAAACTGTACGAGTCTTTCCAAAAAAGGGGAGGTAAGTTGACAGATACATTGATGGTTACCCCCCTCGAAGTTGTTGCTGAAGTTTTTCAATTACCATTGATAAGGGAGGAGGTAACATATCAAAAGGATATTGATCAAGAGATGCAGCAAGAGTTTGGTCTACCTGAGAGGCCAAAAAGTATTTTTTTGTTAGTAATGTGCAAGACAATGGGAGAAGGCAGCACTTAATCTGGTATTTGGAGAGAATGCAATTGTTGGTCAAAACCAATACAATGAGCTACAACTCATATGCCTTGCTTAGAGCAATCGAAAAGGAGACCAAAATCAGTTGGGCTCATAGCATGCATTCAAGGGTCATGAGAGAAATTGTAAAAAGGACTTAACATCAACAAATGCACACTCAAAGATTTTGCCAATCATCACCACTCTATTTGAATTTGCAACACAAAGTTCGACTGAGAAGCCACATGTGATTATCCAATATAGGGAGCAAAGGACAAAAATGTGGCATAGCCTAGATACAAAGCAAGAGAGCAGGCACAGCCCGGATCCGGTAAAAGATGCCTTGGTATAAGATTTGGAGGCCGCCAACTATTCACATGAAGAGAGCATGCAAGCAGTGTATGGGACATCACTAGCAGAATCGTTATGGGATATTCCCATTGCCAAAGAAGCACAGCTCCCAAAAAATCAGAGAAGCCAGCAACAAGGAATATTAAGCTACATCCAAGAGCAAACACAGTAGTAAAACAGACATGGGTGCAGCCAGAAGATGACCTCCCAAGAATCCTAGTCAATACTCCTCCACATGGCCTAGTAGGTGGTTTCTCACCACTACCAAATCTTACTGTTCTTTCGGATACCTCAATATCATATACACTAGCAAAGAGGACACATGAGGATGTGTCAACAATGGAGGTAGACCATGCCTTAATCACAATGAAAGACTACTATGATCAGCAAACAAAAAAGAACCAGGAATTACAAAAGCAGGTACGGGAGTTACAGAAAGAAAAAGAGGCAGTAAAGGGTTTCCTTCTCAAACAGACAGAACTTGAGAAAGAGTTGGCTAATGCACATGCAGAGGTTGCAGAGATGGCTAAAGAATACCACAACTCCAAGGAATAGCAAAACAGATACATAGAAAAATTAACAGGGCAGGTCAAAGTACAACAAGAATGCATGCCTACTATCAAAGCATGGCTGCAAGAAATGAAGGATGAGTTTTTTATTCAACTTGACAAAATGGGAGCTGATCAAAGAGAATTACAGATTGAGAATACACTCCTAAAAGAGCATATCTGTGTGCTTGAAAATGTTGTAGTACAACTCAAAGAAATGGCTCAGAAACTCCTACAATGCATGCAGAAGAGGTTAATCAGTTTGTCTAGGTAGAAATAAAGATGCTTGAATTATTTGCAAAGGCTGATTCTATGAGTAGCCCAACTCAATCATGGAGTGCTAGTCCACCTAAGACAACAGAAGCAGCAGAATATATATAACCTGGCAAGCTATGAGTAGAAATAAGCAAGGAGAAGCTATGGAAAAGTAGGAAATGCAAGCAAGAACAAGGAGGACTAGTGTTATGCCCGTGCTTTGGATGGGCATTAGATGCTCACCACATCTTTCTTCTTAAACCTCCAATCTCTCTCTTTCCTCTCTCCAAACCTCTAATCTCTCTCGGAACCACCATCCTCTTGCCATGTCACCAACTTTGGTAATTTTCTCCTTAATATATATAGAGATAGAGATAGAGAAGAGAAGATCCACATGTCCCACCCCATAAGGAACAAGTTGAACCATGTTCAAGTGGCCTGTCGTGAAACAAGGAAGAGGGAAAGAAGCAGAAAAAAGTTGGAATGACATTAAATGGCCAAGAACTAGTGTTTCCCATAGCATGTCAAAGTTTTGCATGGCTTTGAGCACCCATTGTGCCATGAATTTGAATGAGGATAACTCTACATTTACAATTTTTGATCCCCCCTTGCTTTTAGCCATGGTGCAAAAACCCCATTTGATCTTTGCTAGCTTTCTCTGTCCAAAGCTCCTCCCCCCAAAGGAAGGTACAAAACAATCCATTGATTTGGCCTAGAACTATTTTTGGAGGGAAACCAATAGGAAATGAAGTAGATAACCGAGGAATACAAGTGATCTAGAATTTCTTCAAGCCAATGAAGGATGTAGTCCTTGCCATTCGGAGACCTTATCCCAAATTTTGTTAAGTACTCAATACCATCTACTTTTTTTAGAACATTTGAAGCCCATGGGGATTTCAACAAGGAGCCTAAAAATGTTTCCTTCTATGATCTACTTACACCCTTCTATGCCAGGAGGCTTGGAGGATTACTCTTTGTTCCCTAAAAATCGATTTCCTTGTGGTTTATCACCGATCCTAAAGCAAGGAAAAAAGTCTCTAAACATTAGAGAATAGTGCGCATAGTAACTAAGGGCAATTTGGAGGGTGAGGCTTGTATCCTCCACGAACTACTAGCTAACAATCTGTTCCGCCCCCCTACAAATCAATTCCTTGGATTTCTCCTCTTTCGACTACTTCTTAGATAAGCCATCCCAAGGAATCGGTTGCTATGGCAAAGAGAAAAGGGGATAAAGGGCACCCTTGTGTAATCAATCTTCTAAGTTGGAAAGGTAGAGATGAGGTACCAGTAATTTCAACTTTTGCTCTTGCCTGGACAAGCAATGCATCCACAAAAAACCTAAACCTAGGCCCCACTCCCATCTTTTCTAGTGTGTTTTGAATGAATCCCCATTCCATCCTATCATAGGCCTTGCCAAATTCCACCTTGAGGAAACATATTTCTTCCCCCTACTCACCACCATATTCAAGCTCCACGAACTACTAGCTAACAATCTGTTCCACCCCCCTACAACTCAATTCCTTGGATTTCTCCTCTTTTGACTACTTCTTAGATAAGCGATCCCAAGGCATCAGTTGCTATGGTAAAGAGCAAAGGGGATAAAGGGCACCCTTGTGTAATCAATCTTCTAAGTTGGAAAGGTAGAGATGAGGTACTAGTAATTTCAACTTTTGCTCTTGCCTGGACAAGCAATGCATCCACAAAAAACCTGAACCTAGGCCCCACTCCCATCTCTTCTAGGGTTTTTTGAATGAATCCCCATTCCATCCTATCATAGGCCTTACCAAATTCCACCTTAAGGAAACATATTTCTTCCCCCTACTCCTCACCATATTCAAGCCCTTTCTAAAGAGTAAGGATTGATTCTAGAATGTTTCTTCCTCTAATGAAGCCCTTCTGCTCCTCTCTAATCCAATCTTGCATTTTAGACTTTAACCTGAGTGCTAAGGCCCTAGCAAAAACTTTATAGCACGTTATCAACTTTGTAAGGGGCCTCTATTTTCTTAAAATTTCCCTTTTTCCTAGTTTAGGTATGAGCTTGATCATGCTTGTGTTTATGATTGGGTCAAGGTTTCCTTTTTCTATGGACTCTTGCCATAGTAGCAAAAGATAGGCCCTACCCCTTTCCAAAAGACCTGGTAAAACTCTATGGGTAAGGTGTCTTCTCCAAGGGTTTTCCCTTTAGCCATCACCTTAACTGTACCCTCCATTTCTTTTAGAGATAAGTCTTTGTTAAGAAATAAGGAGTCAAAGTTAAAGACTACTGGCTTTGTCACAAAGGCTACTCGCCACCAATTTTTCTATGGTTCTAGCTTCAAGCTCCCTTAGTATACCTTGAGAGTGACCCCACACAATCCTCGTTTCATCCTTGACTACCCTTCCCTCAATGATAAGAGCCTCAATGCTCTCTTGAGCATGTTTCTTTTTTAGCACCTTAAACATGTACTCATTTTCTTTGTCCCCTCTGCAAGGCCACCAATGTCTAGTGTAAATTCAAGCCCATTGAGCTTCAATTAATGCTTCTATTCTTGGCTAATTTTTGAATTATATGAGCTTTGCTTGTTGTTCCATGGAGGAGTAATTTTCCAAAGTCCTCAAGGCTTTTCCTCCTATAAATCCACACCCTATTAGCTCTTTTAGTGATGGCTATTAGAAAAAATTTGATTCTATCAATTGCTCTTAGCCATTTATCTATGTAGTTCGTTATGCCCCCAAAAGCTCAAGCTAAGTTCTAGTTATCTTGTCTTTGACATAAGGGAGCTAGAAGTAAAATGGGTTTTCTTTGAACCATGATTCGGCTCATTTACCCACAGCCCCTCTCTAGTCTAATCAGAACTGGTCTATTGTTAGAAAAGGGAAGGGAAGAAAAATCTAAGTCGCTTCTAAGCAAGGTCTCATCTAGGACACTTTTAGATAGATAATCTATCAATTTTGGCCCTCTTGTGGTAGTTGCCACATTGGTTATTGCTCCATGTCAAGGAGGTTTCCAATGAGACATCTACAAGCTCACTCCATCCCTTAAACTCCTCCCAGACTATTGATTAAGTTCCTCTAATAGTGCTACTAATACCATTCCATCTATCATTCCAAAATTCCACCATGTTAAAGTACCCCATTAGAAGCATCCTCCCATTAAATTGACTTATGTTTTAGAGGAGTGTCTTGCCCCAAGCTGAGTTAGGGGCATAGACGGAGAAAATATCACATTCTAGATTCTTGTGTTGCAACTATAACCCAATGCTACTTGCATCTAGCATGGGGAGGGGGTGACCTACAAAATCTCCTAGGCTGTCTATAACTACCACTGCAGCTCCTCCTCTACCCTCTTAATGGTCAGTTATGAACCATATCCATTTACTATCCACCTGCTTTAACTGCCATCTTAGTTTTTTCTCCTCCTACCTTTACCTCTTGTGGAGCCAAGAAATTAGGTCATGTTTCCAAGTTTCTAAGCCATCTCTTTAAAATTGCAGGTTTGATATCAAAAATTATCTTTGGAATTGATTTGCACCTTTACAGAGTAAATTTTGATTTCTTTTTTTATTAAAGTTAATTGGTCTTTGCATGGGTGAGACAGCAAAGCCCCTTGAAAGTATTTTTTTAAATCATCTCTAGCATAGCAGACTCTTTCTTTGTTTTGGGGCTACCTCTCTACCCTATTGTATTTTATTCTTGGCCTATATGACTTTCTTGCTCTTGATGACCATAAATGGAGGACCCCCATCCTCTACATTGGACTAGTCTACTTGAAGTAGCTATTAATCAAAGTTTTGGGTATTAGGAATGACCTCCCCACCCTCATTCTCGGAGCTAGTGTCAACTAGTATCTCCTCTCTGAGAGCCTCAAATGAGTTTTTTGTCTCAATAGCCTTGCTTTTCCCCTTGTCCTACTCTTTTGTCACTGGTGGTGAGGCCACCTTAACTTCAGTTGGTATCTCAGTTCTCTCCTCCTTTCCATGTTCCTCCTTTATTTCTTTGTTCTTCCTCTGGCCAAGTTGGGAGGAACAATCTTTAATGAAGTACCCTCCCCTTATGGTAGGCTACTGGAGGGTCAAAAACCAAATCCATCAGTACATAAGCTTGGTGTTGCCTCTTGAGCTAGCGAGTTTTTTGGCTTCAGGCCCAAGGAATCAGATCATAGGGGCAGATAGAGGATCCAATTGTAGGAAAAGAGATAAGGGTAAGTCTAGAAACTCCACCCAGATATGGGCTTTGTAAGGAGGTGGCATGTCTGGATTAAAAGTCGGATCCCACATCTGAATAAAAGTGGTTGATTGTTGATTGTATTGGTTCCATTCTGGACCATTGCACTAGCCAAAGACTATGAAACCATTCCATGAAAATCAGAGATTGGTAACTACCTACCTTTCTGGGCCCAAGAGTTTTAGACCCAACCTTCCAAGAAAATTGCAGGAGGTCTTAGACCATGGATGTATCTGACAACCGCACAAAGCCACTTCATCGTGTCATGTAGGATCCCATTGTGAGCCTTAACACATGGAAGTTGTAACTAGAATAGTTTCCCCATCTTCTCTAACTGTTTCTTCATTGGCTTGGCTATCTCTCGTGCCTTTTTGAAAGATCTTTTGAGCTATGGTGCTGATCATTTCTCATGACCTTTGCTTGTGTGGGGGTAGAGCTTTGAACAAGATCCTGAATCTGCCTTGGATAGCCCCATTGTTGTAAGAGGTCTTATTTTGTAGCTGGCACATGGACTAACTCTGTGGCTTGTATTTCTCAAGCGGTTGCACATAGGAAGAAGCTAGTTACTCTGCTAATTGTCCATTCTATGTAGGCAGGTTTTGTCTGAGGTCTTCACTCGGCTTCATCGGTTTGAGAGGTTTGTCTTTTATTGCCACCCACTATGTCAGCCAAGAAACATTTCAGAGCTTTGGTCTCCTTTGAGCCATCATGTAGGTTGTTTCCTTCAAGATGTAGATTAAATCTAGGGAATGGCCAACATTTGGCTATCCTTCTGGGAGCCATAACTTTTGATCCAGGTGCAATTTTGAGGTGATCCCAAAAGCAAAAAAGGTCATCAAATTGTGCTCTATGTGCTAAGCACCTTAGATCTACAATTTGGCATTTCCACAGATCTTCATAATTGAAACCTCATCATCAAAACCACCTACAGCGTACCCAACACATAAAATGAATCTAGATAAATTTCATTTGCTATATTTTGTGCTTTGACATGTAGTCTAGCTAGCCGTAGACTATAGTCGTCTATAGTCGTAGACTAGCACTACCATAGAGGAGATCCAACTCCACCAAGCCAAGTAAGCCATTGCCACATTACCTGATTCATTCCCAGTAGCGTTAGTCCCATCGGATCTATCATCGGTGATTTACATTCATACATCTGACACCAATTCAATTCCCTTGGCATATTGCAATTTCGTACATCTATGACACTTGGCAATGATCTTCCTTGGTTCAGGATTGTTGCATTCTTCTTACACACACATATGCCACCCATGTATAATCATTTTCATTGACTATTTCTTGGCATTGGTTTTGCACATATCCATCAGCCTTGTACAGCCTCTTGGTAGCCTCTTGGCTACTCCCAACCCTCAATTGTCATCATTCGATTATAGGCTTGACCCTTGGCACATAGTTGTTCTCAAATGACTTGGTTTTGATCGTTTAGCGTATCTAGCTCTTTAGGTGATTCCATTCAAGCATCCATCCATTGATGCTTTCACCTTTGACATGGAGCATACCATGGACACTGTTTGGCAACCCGTTCAAATCAAAACATCAATCTTCACTGCATTCCATCAGTCATGCCGCATTGCACCACCCTTGGATCCAATGATCACCACCTCTTTTGATCAACATATCATTCCTCAACATGACGATATTTTCTCCATAGCTACATCGACTAGCTTCACATTTGGATGCCTCTTCTACAGAATAGCTACACAATCCATGTTGACTTATGACAATCAGGTTCAGCTTTGACATGTTTGGCATGTAGCCATACATACCGGCATTCATGCAATCATCTTTTGATTGGCCAGTCTTTGATCTAGGTGGACTTCACTTTTTGCATATTTCCTTCCTCTTCCTTTCAACCTATCTTCTCTTCGATTTTTTTCCCAAAGGCGAAAAATGACCCACAACTTAAGAGGGGGCAATCCACGTTATGTACAGGATCATAAGTTGTAATCATTGTACATGCTTCCACTATGTAGTCACATACACACATACTACTTTGATTTCTTTTCAATTTTCTTTTGAGTTTAGGATGCTATCATATGCACCAAATGAAATCTACAAAAAGGTCTTGTACATGCACCCTTTACTTACCTAATGCAATTTAAGAGCTGGTGTTGAGGATGGTGTAAATTGCACTATACCTCTAGGGCATAGGGGCAAACCCTAACCCTAACCCTAACCCTAAGGGGTTCACATGTATATCTTTATGTTCATGCTCAATACAACTTAGTGTACAAGTAGCTATATTGTGTGCACTCCTCTCTCTCTCCCTCTCTCACTTCCGCTATCACTTATGTAACCAAGGTTATGCCTTTTTTATTGAGAAATTCCCCATCAACCTTCTACAAGTTTATGGTTGAAACTTCTTGAGATTACCTCACCGAGTTCATTGCCATATATCTATACAACTTCTGTATCTATTCCTCAGATATAGATCATCTTGGATACTTGGAGAAGGTTTATGTAAGATGCAGACAAGCTCTTAGCTAGATTCAATATATATTTGTGTATTCTGTGTCCAAGTCAGGATATTTCTCAGCAATGTCATCTCTAAAGATGGAGTCACATAAATTTAAAGCTATAAAATAGATGCCTGAGCCTTAGAATTTACTCAGTTGCATTCTTTTGTGGGGTTTATCATCTTCTATTGATGGCTCATCAAAGACTTTGTCAGAATTACAGTGTCTTTGTATGAGTTGACCAAGAAAGATGTTAAGTTTGAGTGGAATGCTGAGTTGAACTGTGGTTTTCCATGAATTAAAGAATCTACCAATGGCCACTCCTATTCTAAGGCAACCAAGGTGGGATGTGATTTATCACATAGGTTATTCTCAAATTGCATTAACGAAAATATTAATCAAGATAGGCACATATGTTATGTGAATATCAAACTAAAATAAAATCAAATGATGAAAATATTCAAAATTAACATTGGCGTCCATGGAAATCTTTTCAGAGATGGGGTTTGGACTTTGTTGGTCATTTCAAACCAACCAAGTTCGCTCAAAATAAATACATCATTATTGTCATTGACTATGCTACTAAGTGGGCAAAAGCTAAGGCACTCTGAGGTGCGAATTACTGCTAAGTTCATCTTTGAAAATATCGTATGTAGATATGGATGACCTTTGCAACTTGGCAGTGATCAAGGGACACATTTTGTCAATGATGTGATGCAGCCTCTCAAGAAGAAATGCAAAAATCATGCATACAGTCTCTACTACCTACTGTCTCATGGGAATGGTGAAGCCAAATCAACTAATAATACCCTTAAGCTAATCCTAACTAAGACAGTACAATCAGCTAAGGGAAAATGGGATACAAAACTGCACTCTTTTTTGTGGGCCTATAGAAGTGCTTACAAAGTGACAACTCATCTTACACCATTTCATATGGCCTTCGGATTGGAGGTAGTTGTCCCCTTAGAATTCATTGGTCTGAGTCTTTGAATTGCTCCTCAGCATCCCTTAGGTGAGTCAAAAGCAATCAAGGGGTGATTACATCAGCTAAGCCACCTGGATGAGTTACATCTCTGAGCAGCCTAGTCATAGTTGGTAACACAACGTCGAAGGAAGGCATGGGATGATAGGCACATTGTGCCTAATAATTTGAGGAAGGGTATGCTTGTGTTACTCTACAATGCTACACTGGGGCCTATGCAAAAAAATTAATTTGGGTTGGAATGGACCCTACCGGCTAGTGGAAGTTTTTGACAAAGGGACAGTTCAACTCAAAGATTTCAAGGGAAAATGTTCTTTGAGTTGTACAATGGAAGCAAAGTAAAGCCATACCAAGTAGCAAGTTCTTTGGACAAACAAACTTGAAAATGAACTACTCGGTGGACAATGCCTTAGCTCTCGTTTCCCTTAACTGGCATGCTTCCCCTCCCCCCTTTGTTCCACCTTCCTATTCGTGCAATCATGCACTCGGCCTCGTCCTTTTCACCCCTCTTCTTTTCTCCACAATAGTCCCCTAAGTGAAATTCATCCATAACTAACAGTCCCCCAACTAATTGAATTTTAACTTTTTCTTTGATGGGGAGACATAAATCTCATGACCGAGCTTGTGAGGTGAACAATGGGTGCTTTTTGGAAGTCTACACGTGTGATTGTTTTTGTCAACAATGGCAATATATATCCATGATGCAAAGCATTCTACACTATCTAGCCTTACTCTTGTGTGCTAGCAAAAGTCTACAATGAATAGCTCTTCTAACTACCCTTAGGAGGACTTCCTAGCCAAGGGCTAGCAATCCCACATGCTATAACAACCATCTACTCTCTGCAAATTCACAGTACCGTGGGTTATTGGCTTTCATGTAGCCCTTGGAGTGTGCACCCTCGACCCATCTCTTCTTCCCCTTAATTGGTACACCTAATTAGCTGGTGGTGGCAACCGCAATCAACCCTCTTCCCATTGTTCCACCTCCCCTTTAGTGTGCCCTCTTCCTTTCACCCCTCTTCTCCATGAGAAATAGTTAATCATGCACTTTCCCTCTTCCTTGTGACCCCTCTTCTTTCCTCCACAACGCGTCCCCCAACTAATTCAATTTGGATGTTTGGGTGAAGAAAGGATTCCAATTGTGATGAGGAACAATAAAGGATGTCCAAAGAGGCAAGCATTCTATCAACTTTATACTAACTTTATACTGTACAACTTTATACTAACTTTATACTGTACGGGGTGAGCTTTAGTGTGTGGTGTGTTGGCAAAAAAAGGTCTGCAATGTGAATAGCTATTGCAACTGGCCTGAGCCGAGCTAGCAATCCGAGAGGCTACCATGGATCATTGGGTTGCAGGTAGCTCCTCCTCTACTTGGGGAGTCCACCCTCGAACCATCTCCTTGGTCGTCCACTTCCTTGCCATAGTCTCTGTCATCTTTGTGCTCATCTGGACCATCTCCTTTCGTGGGGGTCTCGACTTCAATGCTGCAAATACTAACCTTATCTTCAATGTGAGTATATCTACTGTCCCTGTCTTGCCTTGTTGCTTTCCTTGCCAGAGTATCTCCATGACTACCGTCCTCTGTGCTCTGTCTTTAATGTTTTGGGTACCTTTTTCTGCAAAGAATTTGTTTTGGGTACCTTGTCTCATCTCTGAAGCAACTCTTGACAATCGCCCGTAAGCTCCAATCGTTGCTTTGCCTGCTCAAATTAAGTATTCCTTTGTACTTCGCCTCTTTTTCGCTCATGTTTTCCTTAATAGGTCCACCCTTTCTTGATGCTCCTCAGCTTCGGCTTCCTCTCCAGCGAAGGTAACTCCGACTTGCCTCTCATTACAGGATCGAAACCTTGTCGTTTGCTCTTTCTGTTGATGCCTTAACTTCCTTGTGGGTGCAGCCATTTTGGCGTTTAAGAGTTTGCCAGGATCTAAAGCCTTCCGAAAGATCGTTCATCTGTCGATCCATCTCGCGGCACTCGTGTTGGCTGTTGTTGGGATCTGTGCCGCCTTCAAGTATCATAACCTGAACAGCATTGACCATTTATACAGTCTCCATTCCTGGTTGGGGCTTGCCACTATCATACTTTACGGACTTCAGGTATGGTCCCGTAGAATTCAGTGCGCGTTTTTACCTTACTTGACCGCTGGGCCGTTAGAGTGCCACACGTCTTTTGGAAACTGTAGCAAAACGGCCTGTTTCTCAGGGTTTGCTTATGTGCTCAGAATTGCTTTCTGGTGTTTGTCCGCAGTGGTTGATTGGGTTTTTCTCCTTCTTTTTCCCTGGCTTCTCACCTTCAGTGAGGGCTTCGGTGCTGCCATGGCACGTCTTTTTAGGGCTTTTCATCTACGGTTTGGCAATAGCAACAATCGAGTTGGGCTTTTTGGAGAAGCTGACGTTTCTTCAGCAGAGCAGTACCATTGGAAAGTTTAGTTCAGAAGCTATCTTTGTAAATGTGACTGGACTCGTAGTTTTATTATTGGGAGGCTTTGTCTTTATTGCAGCTGTGGTGCCTGATCATGTTAGCGATGATGGCTACAGACCGATCGAGTAGAGTTTTCAAACAGATTGGTTCGTTGAAAAAATGTATTTGGTCATCCTTCAGCCCACATACATATAATTATCCTGAATCAGCAAAGTTGAGATGTTTCTAAATTAGAAACAAATGGGATGAGTGGAGATATGTAAGCCACTGTATTGAAGAACCAAACTTTTGTAATGCATTTTCCAACAAGCTTGATCCGTTTCCTTGAGTTCTCAAATTTCCTTGAATCGTGATCTGAAAAGATCCTTGAATAAGTAATTTGATGACTAGTTTGAGCAATGGCTGGGTATTCTCTTCAAGATTCATACCATTCCTTTAGACAATTGTATAATTCGGCTCTTTGGCTTTTCCCCCCGTTTTAGAGAATCCCTAACACAAACACCCATGATGTAAGATATCTTCATCTCTATCTATGGTTTTAATAGCCATCAACAATAGTTTCCAGCAATACACATTTCATTTATGTTTCAATCTTAGTGAAGACATGGCTGTAAATGGGCTGCTCCCATAAAACAACTCATCACTTGGGGTTATCCATCCCAATCACATATTCTTAGGTTCGAAATTGTGCCTACTTTCTTCCTCAAGGATGGGTATGATAGTATCATGTATAGGACTTCGGGTACTCATTCATTGCATTTGGTGAGATTGACGAATCTTCACTTTCTAGTTCCTCTTTAGATTGGCATGATGTTTTCATGGTCCATTATTTCAGCAAGATAAGATCATCCCATAGCTTTTCTAGTTTTGTTTTGAATGTAAGGAAGAAGGATTCCTCTTCTCTTTATGTTTGCATTTGATGTATATTTGCTTCCAAGATTTTGATAGTGTCAATAGACCTTGCATCAATCCCTTCTCTTTCTAACTTGTGGACTCTCATAATGAGCTAGTCTTTGATTGATTGTATCCATTCAATGTGCACTTCCAACAATCTATTTCCTCAAACATATCGGTTGCAAGGGATATTCTTTGAGCTTTTGAAGTGCTAACCATTAAGACTCTACATTAGCGTCTGGTAATATCTTGTTAGTATATGTTGCATTTACCAAGGGATTGGGGGCATACTTTTGACCTTGATTTAGGATCTGATGAGCTTGATTTTTCGTGTGAATACCCTTCCTAGATTTCCACCCCTTTCAATTCATAGAGCTATGGTCCACTTTTCTTGCATTTTCTCATCTTTTACAAAGATAACGTACAATAGAGAGAGAAAAAAAAGAATTGGCAAAAGGGGTAATGATGTGCTAGAGCTTTGAATTGGTTTCAACAAGCATTTGGTTTAGGGGTGAGGTTGTCAATTAATGGCTTCTCCAACAAGGGAGGTCTAGTCTCACAAGAAGTTCACAATGACTCCCTTATAGTGGCTAATTGAGGGTAAGATTAATGAGACGCACTCTCAAGGGGGAGCTCTCACATATGAAGGGAGCCTAGGCACAATAGGACACACACACACACACACACACACACACACACACACACACACACACACACACACACACACATGTTATTTAAGTCTTTGAGAGACTAGAATGGTCCATGAGAAAAAAGGGAGACCATGCACATATGACAATGTGACATCCATGTCAACCTAATGATACAAAGAAGATACTCCTTAAGACTTTGTGGAAGTAGTCTAAGTCTTGCTCAAATTGGTCCTAGGGTGGAGAGGTCAGTGTAATGAAAGATGAGATTGGTTTCTTACTGAAAGACACTGCAAGATGTCTTTGTGTTGGGGAGTAACCTCCCCGTGCTTGATTGATATTGAATCCTATATTGGGTGCAAGGGCAAAGAAGGCAATGATATGTATTTCCCATAATGTCTTCAAAATGTGATTATGGTTGACTTGTTGCATTGCATCACACGTGCTATAGGCCTAACAAGTATAGATTAGACTAGAGTATTTGTTTCATGTGTGAAAGGAGGCAAGTGGTCTGTAACGCATGGCTTACGATTGTCAATGACCCAATGGCAATGTAGAGTTGGTGCGAGCGAACTTTGAATTTCCCAAGAGACATGTAGTCATGTGGTAAATGCGTCGTAATGTGCCTTTGTCATAAAAAGCTGAGAGAGAGAGAGAGAGAGAGAGAGAGAGAGAGAGAGAGAGAGAGAGAGAGAGAGAGAATTGCCTTTGAACTACCCAAGAGACATGTAGTCATGTGGCAAATGATCATAAGGTGCAAATTTTATCTTGATAGTATTATGGCTTCTCTCTTAGAGTGGTGGGGTTCCAAGTTCTAGTGACCTTGAGCTATAAGAGATCTTGTTTGATCAAAATTTTCAAATCATGCTTGAATAGCTTCACAGTCCTTGAATTTATGATGTAGAATGATGGCATGCCATTTGCTATGTATCACAATAGAAAGAGCCAAAATCAATAGATGGAATATTAGCTGCTCAAAATATATAGGTACCATAAATATGTCTATTTGATCAATCCAAAACTTAGTGGAGTCAATTGCAAAATAAGCATTAGAGGCTTTTCTCATTGGTGGTTGGGGCCCTCTACATACTACCTTGAGCCATTTGGCATCCAATATATACACCTTGAATTCTTTGTAATTCACTTGCAAAATCTCTTGCAAGCTCCAACTTACCCTATATTAAGTTGCCATCCTTTGCTCTAGCATAGCCATCCTATTCAAAGTTTTGCATTACTCCATGGTCAAATGTATTTTGCTTCACATCAATCTTGTCTACATGAAAGCGATGATTAAAAGCCCACATGGCATAAAACAAGGTGTACTAGAGATACGAAACCAAAAAAGTGGACCACTTTATGGACTCACATTTGACACATTTGAAATAACAAACAAATTATAGATGAGACTCAATATCTTACATGCATATCACAGATGTGGATCCAGATTCCTCTTATCTCTTGCTTACAATCTCTCTTCATTTCTTTGCCTCCTAGGGATTAGTAGGCTTTATCCGTTCTGATATGTTTTAGAGGCAACATACATAGCTCCTCTAGAGTTCCTTGAACTCCTTTCTTCTCCTTCCAACTTTCTTATCATCCTCCCAATTGATTTTTATCTCTTGCACACCTCCATTTCTCTATTTCTCCAAGGGTATATAGGTAGAAGGTAACGACAAGGTGAGATCATCCTCTTCCTTCCACTTTCCTTTTCCTTATTCCACCTCTCCAATAACCATTAGATCATCCCTATATTTTGAAGGCTGAGCCATGGATGGATCTAGTTGCATGGTGAAACTCTTTCACATAAACCATTGATTCCTACACCAACCACTCTTCAACCATCCATCCTTCGGATATGCCTTCTACCTCATGCACCCTTTCAATACCTCCATGAAAATTTTGAGGAAGACCATCCGTCAACCATGCCCACTAACTTCACCTTATCCAATAGGTGGATCACAAGACATGATTGGATGTCCATAATACTTGCTGGAAAAGCTTTCTCTTTTAAGATGACAACTTCAATGGCATGGATCCTCATTGCTAGAAGTGAGGATTTATTTCTCTCTCTTTTGATATCCACCAATGATATGACAAAACTAGGTATAATCTCAAAATTCACTATAACAAACAAGGGGATTTTTTAATCAATGCTTATTTTGTAGAAATGAAACATATCAAATTAAGTGTTAGTAAATTTTCTAGAAGTTAGGATCGCTATTATCATTAGCTTAACCATTAATGTTTTCCACCTTTTTCTTGAATTTTAAAAAAATAAATGCATTCAAGTGCATTTAAATTTGTGAACATTTCTATCATCAAGGACTTGGCAAAATGGTTTGTGGGTTTTTGTTAGCTCATTATGCAACTAAATCTCTTGCACATTCATCCCCAAGATGTGGTAACAATAAGATCAACTTTCGTAGCATCTATATCAATTAGCAGCAACTACAATTTCACATTTGAAAATGGGATTAGTCTCTCTCCCATCAACAATGATAAACATACACATAATGGAGGGATGAAATGATTATTCTTCCATTAAACACTTCAAGGATATAGCCTCAAACTATCGCTCTGATTTGTCATCACCCTCATCTTAATCTTGTGGATCATCCAAATGTAGTGCAAGACCTCCCACAACAATATCAAAGAATTCAACCAATGTAAAGATTTCCTCTTCTTTTGCTCTCGATGTACCTTGAGTGGGGTGTTATCCATAGTGAAAGTAGAGGCAAGTTCTGGAATGTTAGCTATCGTGCATCTAGCATCTTGCCTCATGTTTCTTTAGAGGGGCATGTGGCAACCAACTAGTTGGGTGGGAAAACAACATATCAAGAAAATTTCTTAGAATTTTCCTTGGAAAGAGCAAGTAACACTATTTAGGAGCCAAAATGGAAGATGGGATGTTGCCTGCTCATAATGTATAGTTAATACAAATTTATATATTTGATCTACCCAAAACTTGGTGGTCAATTGCAAGAAGATCGTCAAATTATTTTCTTGATGTTGCTTGAGGCCCTCTATAGAGTAATGTAAACCCTTTGACATAAAATACAAGAACACTTCGAATGTTTTACCCAAGGGATTCACAAGATGAAGTTCATGTGAGTGTTGGGGGGGGGGGGGGTTGAGATGAGGCATAAGCTTATACATTAGGGGTGGGGGCCCTTTTTATTTCTTCCTAATCTTAAATTTAAGTTAGGGGCAACATGCCACCTTGGGGTTTTTTTTCTTTCCTCTTTTTGGGGGGGGAGTGGATGGGGCAGGGGGGGGAGGTGGGGTCCTAGGGCACTACTAGTTTTCATATGCTCACTTATACACTAATTTTAGAGCTTTGATTTCATATTCTGAATCATACAATCGGTCATGTACCAAGGGTATGCATGAGATAAAGGCTAGGTTTAGGCCGTGGAAAGGAGAAAAATAAGGGTGAGTATTAGCCTATTGATAAATACTTGAAGGATTTAAAAAATTGCATGGGTGAAAGGATAAAATTGTATTGTGTAAAAGAAGCCAAGTTGATACTTTTCTAAAGAAGAAGCACTTTGAAATTAGTGGTTAGTGAGAGAGTTATGCCAATCCTTGTTTGCTGGGTGACCACACCAATGGCTACCATGTCAGAAACCAATAGTAGTCACCAAAGGAACCCACAATGCTAGAAAGAAAAGTGTTGAAAAAATCATTGTTGGGATCTCCAAAGAAAAATAACCATCATAAAACTAGTGAATTGCTGGATTTGAAATTCCATAGAAGTAGAAGTATTACTATAAAGGAGAGGCATTAGAGCCCTTTATTACTGAGATTGATATGACTTTGTAACTCAATTGACTTGTATACACACATATGCATGGTTTTGTGCACACTCAACACATCCTTTAACATCAATGTGATTTTGATGCAAGTAAGAAAGTATGACAACTCAATGCAAGCAAACTATTTTCTTAAATAGTTTTTTGGATCCCAACCACACTTATGACTCCTTAACTACACTTATGGCTCCTCAAATTTTGACATTTATTCCTATAACCCAACTACATTAACTTCTCCCAATTTCTCCACTTCCTTCATCATGATATGCATCTGCATCTAGATACAAGCCACATTATTTTATAATATTCAAAGGTA
Source organism: Dipteris shenzhenensis (assembly GCF_047967505.1). Lineage (NCBI taxonomy): Eukaryota > Viridiplantae > Streptophyta > Polypodiopsida > Gleicheniales > Dipteridaceae > Dipteris > Dipteris shenzhenensis. The sequence continues at coordinate 24,553,675 of NC_141605.1, read as the reverse complement.
TAATGATTACCCCTGCACCAATGCTTCTAAACTCTTTTGGTTGGGGTTTTCTTGAATCCTAATATCATCCCTAGATTTTATAACTTGATGTTGTTATGCCCATTGTGTCTCTAGCTAGCATGCTCTCCCTCTTGATCAATAAACATTTTAGTGGAACACATGTTGCTTGAAGGTTTGATTACATGTCACAAATTTAAGGAGGAAAATACTAAATTCATAATTGAGCTTCTAGACTTTCATTGTGTTTTTGAATGACCAAGACACTCATGATTCACATAAGTTATTTTATAATAGTGTCTCATCTAGGATGTGTAAGGGATTTGTTTATTTGGTAATTGGCATGGCCAAGGAAAAGGAAAAAAATGAAAATTTGAAAGGTGATTCTGGAAGGTGTGAAGAGGGGTGTGATGGAGATAAGGTAGTTTATGTGTGGATTGGACACTTGTCATCCAAAGGTATGATGGGGGGATAAGGTAGTTTATGTGTGGATTGGACACTTGTCATCAATCCAAGGGTGCAAATCCAAGGGCAGAGGTCCACTTGAAATCTTGTAGCTCACAAGAGTAGGGCGAACGAGGAGTTGCAAGAATTGCAGGGTGAGAGAATATTTGTAGGAATGGCTCAAGACTCATGGATGACTGATTTTATCACCTTGAGCTGATTCTTGTTTCTTCTTTACATCCTAAGCTTACCTTCAAACCATGAATCATAAGAGTCAATGATTGAAACGTAAGGACACATTTTTCTATTAAGTTTGAAATAGGAACTTACGAATCGGATGTATAGACGTAGACATGAGAGTAAGCACCATGAACCAAAGCTTCCAACAGTGCTTTTAACGCTGAGGCTTGAATGCCATCCTCATTTGTTACCCCGGTCATCTTCTTGAGCAACATTACCAATGTTTTCAAGCTCCTCCAATTGGGGACAGTCTGTAGTGCCAAGGTGCTTTCTTTTTGCAAGGACAGGATAACCCATAGGGATAGACCCATACTTGTTGCAATTGGCCAGGGCACCTTTCTTGAAAATGACGGTTTGTTTAGGGGTGTTGAATCCATCCATGGATGGAGCTACATCACTTGTTCCTGCATGAATTGTTGGTGATGTGGGGCTATGTGAGCTGCAACAAGGCTCGCCTTGGAAATATTGAAGCTTGAAAGCAAGGGTATTTTGACTCTTTTGGTGCCTTCCTTTGTTTCCAAGTTGGTGGTATCTTGTGGTTTATCATTTGATGCTTGCCATTCATCTTTTTATGTCACGAAGCACTTGACTCGCATATCTTGGAGTTGCTTCTATTATTTGCTCTAGGCATGGAACCTACGGCACTTGGGAGTGCAACGTCCTTGCTTCCTTTTTGAAAGTTTCACTCTCTGCCATATTTGACTAGACAATTGGATGAATGCAGATTAGCATTAGTTTGAATATCCATCTCCTTGGTTAATTAGTTCAATTTGCCAAATTGCAGCATTTGTTGAAGATACTCTCAAAAATTCTTAAATCTTTCAAAGCCTCTAGTGTTAAGGTCTACTATGGAGGACACAAAGGGCTTATTCTCCATGCTTGATTTGACTTTTTCCCAATATAGAAAACTTCAATAAGGAGAAGACTAGCTTTCCAAAATTGCAAGACATATCTTAAACATCAAGCATTCACATGTAGTTCCAAGAAGGTATTTTCAAATAAAGCTTCAACCATTTGGATTGTAGAAGTTTAGTTTGTCCTTTGGAAGTTTAGATTGTCTTTCCTCTAATTAGAGGAAGAACTGTTGTTAGGTCAATGCTTTATAGTTTACAAACAATTCTTCGTGCAGGTTTACACACAAAGCTAGTTGCAAAAGGAGATCTAGATATTATGACCATAACATTTTGGATATTATGACCATAACGTTTTTGGATATTTTTCATAAAGATATTTTAAACAAATATTCTACTAATGATCTCTTGCATGTATCTTTGTAGGTTGATGCTTTTCGAAGGGGACAACGAGTAAAGATCTTACATAAGGACTCAAAAGACATAGTTGGAATAGGGACAATAATTAGTTTGGATCCTTCATTTAGAGTTCATACTCTACCAATAGGAGTTGGTTATGTAGCAATATGAGTTGATGATGCAATCATTAAGGATGCTTGTATATTCAAAGAAAATGATGAGATTTAGATATTGGGTCAAGCCATAGGCTTGAATGTTGCTTGGAAAACTCTTCATGTAATGTCTTTATAAATTTATATTTTATTTTGTTATGTAAAATTTGAATTATTTATTTCTCAATCAACTATCGAATAATATTTGTTATCAAAGTAAAATGTGTGTTATAAAACGTAAAAGTTATCCGTAGAATTTTAGATGACTTCTTCACACTCTGTTATATGAGTTACTAATGCACTTAAGACTTTTGATTAATCTTTCACACTTGGACAATAAATTTCATTCATGGATACCAAGTATCAAATGTGAAATTTTAGTCATTTAAGATTCCAATGCCATGTAGCTTTTTTGCCCATTTTAAAAGCTAGTAGAAGTTAAATGTTTTGGTCCATTTTGAATGCTATTATTTATAAAAGAAGAAATGGAAATTGTGATTCCATTTCTTTCCATTTGTAAGATAATAACTGGCATTTATATGTCACTTTCTTTCCATTTTAACATGAAATCTTGCAAATTTCAAGTCATCTTTTGCCATTTCGAATATAATAAGTGGCAATCTTTATGTCACCTTTTGCCATTTCTTTCACAGTTGATCTCTATTGTAGTGCCATTTCATGCATTAAAAATGGCAAAAATATATGGTACTTTTGGTTGTCATTTTGATTGTGGAAATGGCAAAACTATATGGCACTTTTAGTGGCCATTTCATACGTAAAAATGGTAGAATATATGGCACTTTTGGTTGCCATTTCAGACATCAAAATGGCAAAAATATATGGCACTTTTGATTGCCATTTTGAATGTGGAAATGACGATCTTATATGGCACTTTTAGTTGCCGTTTCATACATAAAAATGGCAAAATTTATAGCACTTTTGGTTGCCATTTCAGACATCAAAATGGCAAAAATATATGGCACTTTTGGTTGCCATTTTGCATGTGGAAATGGCAATACTATATGGCACTTTTAGTTGCCATTTCATACATAAAAATGACAGTTTTGGTTGCTATTTAAGACATAAAAGGGCAAAAATATATGGCACTTTTGGTTGCCATTTTGCATGTGGAAATGGCAAAACTATATGGCACTTTTAGTTGCCATTTAATATGTAAAAATGGCAAGATATATGGCACTTTCAGTTGCCATTTTAGACACAAAAATGGAAGAAACATATGGCAATCTTGGTTGCCATTTTGTATGTGGAAATGGCAAAACTATATGGCACTTTTAGTTGCCATTTCATACGTAAAAATGGCAAAATATATGGCACTTTTGGTTGCCACTATGGACATAGAAATGGCAAAAATATATGGCACTTTTGGTTGCCATTTCCAAAAAATGGCACATGTGGAAATGGCGGCAAGAAAGTGCCATTTAATAATGTAGAAATGTCATTTTTGGGCTGCCATTTCTACCTAGTTTTGTAGTAGTGCTTTCTCTCCCTTTTCCCTCTTTCTCTCCTCTCTTTTCCTCTCTCTCTCTCTCTTTTTCTCTCTCTCTCACCTCCCTTTTCCTCTCTTTCTCTCACTTTTCCTCTTTTTCACTCTCTCTCCTCTCCTTTCCTCTCTCTCCTCTCTCTCACCTCTCTTTTCCTCTTTTTCTCTCCTCTCTTTTCCTCTCTTAATTTCTTTCCTCCCTCTTTCTTACCTTCTTTCTCTCCTCTCTTTTTCTCTCTTTCTTTCTTTTCTTTTTCACTGTTTCCCTCCTCTCTTTCTCTCTTTCTCTCCTACTCTTCTTAAGCTCCTCTCTCTCTCTCTCTCTCTCCTCTCTTTTCCTTTCTTTCTCTCCTCTCTTTTCCTATGTTTTCCTCTCCTTCTCTCTTTCCTCTCTTTTTTCCTCTCTTTCTCACCTCTCTTTTCCTCTCTTTCCCTCCTTTGGTTTTCTCTATTTTCATCCTCTTTCTCTCTTTTCCCTCTTTCTCTCCTCTCTTTTACCCCTTTTTCCTCATTCTCTTGGTTTGTAATGCGTTTTACATGCCCATACTTTCTTGTTGTTTTCCACCAAATAAATGGAAAGGTCAAATCCCTGACAATCATCCCTAAACCCAAACCCTCTCCCTCATATTGCCACCATATGGAATTTGGATACCTTGCTATCCCATGTTGTAGATAAAATTAAGAAAGATAAAGAAGTTGGAAGTGCATGCACATGGGTGGGGTCGAGGTAGATCTTCAAGGGAGAGGCATTTCTTGCAGGTCACAAGATTCAACATGAGGACCTTCTGCAAGCTTTGGAGGAAATGGTTTGAGCCAAAAATTGATAAATTGGAGATCATGAAGGATATAATGGATTGTGTTGACATCTTCTTGGGCTATGGGTACATTGTCCAAGCAAAGTTTTGTATATAGAACAAGATGTGCAAGATGAGGTCCCGAGTGACCCTTCTAGCCATGAGGAGGACAATACGAGTGATAGTATCACATAGCAATAGAAAAATACTTTCTTTGACATGTGCATGATAATGGAGACCAATTTTGTTTACAATACGAATGTCTTTCACAACACCAAATTTGTTTCAAATTTTGGATATATGATAATGTTTTTATGGAGACCAATGTTATTTCTCAATACAAATTTTGTTTATCAATATGAATTTATCAAAGTTTTTACCCAATTTTCTTTTAAGTAAATTTAAATTGTCTTTTAAGTAAAATGTAAGCATTTATTGTTTTTTTCACTTCTTACCCAATTTTGTGTTTGTGTTTGTGTTTCTACAAGTCCAATCCTTTTAAATTAGACATGTCATCACGTCACACGTCTGGAAAGTAGACTCCCAGTGGTCATGGGACTCCTCATAGGAGGAGAGCTCATGGGCTCTACTCTCCAGACAACTTCGATTCCACTCAGCTGACTCCTCATGGACCTACCCCTTGGGGGACTACTTTTCTAGCAGCCCATGGCTTCATTGAGAGTGCTAATGAGTATGTCACAGTAGCCATTATCAATGCGGAGGCAGAAAGATTCTTTTCGCTTCTATCCTAGAGGACCTCCACATTTCCCTCTCTTGCCCCCCTTAGGGGTAGATCGGGGATATCGATGGCTTTACCTACTCGACATCCATCCCCTCTTGTCCCTTCCGAGGGATCATCACCTAGGAGTCACCGTCGTACGTCCGAAACTGAGTAATAAGGGTCAAGGTTGCCGTGGTGGCATGGGAAATGTAGACGAGTCTGTACACTCCCAATGCTCCATGTCTCCCCACTCCCTCCTTCTCGCTCCTTAAGCGATCACTCCACCGCTAGCTCTACCTCCGATACTCCCAGTCTATGCTCTAGCTCTGCTACTCCATCCACCACAAATCCTTTGGACTTTGTTTTGCCCGAGGAACTTTCCTACCAAGTGAACAGCATTGGAGATGTCATAGAGGACGATGTTGGGAAGAAGGTCATAAGATATATGAGGAGGTTGATGAGCACCCACTTCCCCAAGGATATATTAAAACCTTGGAATTAAGAGGAAAATAGAGGCAAGGATGCCGTCAAAGAGGCCCTCAAGGAAACATTTCCCAATCCTAGAATTTATGAGTTTGAAACAAATACCATACTTACATGCATGGGGGAGCTCCAAAAGTCTCATAGATACATGATGATCATCCCAGGAAATTAGATGTGAAGTCATGTAAATGCATCATGGTTGGCTATAGTGAAGACAGCAAAGCATACAAGTTGTATGATCCCATCAACCAAAAAGTCATCAATTACTCAGTCATCCACAGAAAGAGTTGCTGAAGAAGAGCAAGAATTACCAAAGGCACCCCAAGAAGAACCACATCAACTCAAACGGTCTACTAGGGAAAGAAGACCACCAGCCAAATTGACATATGCTAAAAAAGGCAAAGCAATTCAAGTTGAAACCACCAACTATGCTCTTATGATTACCATCATGGCTACAAAAGAGCCAGTGTACTTTGAAGATGCAGTTAACAAGCTAGAATGGCAAACTTCTATGAATGAAGAAATGGATGCGACCTTCCACCAAGAAAGAAGGCCATAGCAAACAAATGGGTGTACAAAGTGAAGTACAATCTAGATGGAAGCTTTTAAAGATACAAAGCAAACTAGTTGCAAACGGATTTGCACAACAATATGGTCAAGATTATGATGAGACTTGTGCTCCAGTAGCAAAGATGGATTTCATACGGTTCTTGATACATCTAGGACACTCAACAGATGGAATGTGTATCAAGTCGATGTTAAGAATGCATTTCTCAATGGTTACCTAGACAAGGAAGTCTACAGGCAACAACTAGTAGGTTATGCTGAACAAGGAAATTAGGAGAATCAAGTTTGCCATCTCGAGAACAGTCTCTATGGCTTAAAGCAAGCACCTAGAAGTTGGTAAAATAGAATTGATAACAAGTATTTTGCTGATCTGGGATACATGAAATCCAATGCAGATCATACTCTACAAAACTAGGTAGAAATGGCACACAATTTCCAATTTTGCCATTTCTTATGTATGAAATGGCAACAACTTCTCAAATTTCCATATTTTCTGCAAAAGTGACAGTTAGAAATGGCAAGTAGTTCTTAAACTGCCATTTCTTTGGAAGAAATGGCAACAAAAAATTGCAATCTTTTATTGTCTTCCATTTCTTAGCAATAATTGGCAGCACCAAATGGCAGCCAATTCTTGACTGCCATTTCTTACAAAAAAATGGTCGTAAGAAATGGCAACAAAATCTTCATTACCATTTCTTATGAGGAAATGGCAACAAATTCTTAACTGCCATGTTGAGAGTTCACCCTCAACATCATGTGATCATGTGTGCATAGCACCATCACGTGATCATATGTGCATAGCACTAACCTTATAGAGTGCTATAAAGGAAAGGGTTAGATCCCCTAACCTTAACCCTAAAAGGATTTGTATATATTCTATTTTTTCAACTAAATCTAGTGTACAGTTAGTCATTTGTGGTGTGCTCTCTAGCTGTGCCCTCTCTCCTCATCTCCACTCTTCTGCATGCAGACGAGCGAAAAACGAGCAAAAGACTCCTCTCTCTCTTAGCGCTTCCATCGACACAGCATCAAACAAACCTCAAAGCTCCTGTGACCTCCAACAAGACTCATAGCAGCTTCACGACTCACAATGCTTGTTTGCATCATGGGCAGATTCCATTGGTAGCCCACAAAGAGGGTGGCTTTCATTCGTTAGCCCATCAAAGGAGCGTTGGATAGCATTGATGGCATTGAAGGTTTGACTGTCATTGCAAGGCTAGACTTTGGAGCTCCGGTCATTCGGAGGTCGTGCTATGAGCCCGCGATGCAGGAGAGGCTTGGACGCCCTTTTGCAATGGAGGCATTGCCATTTGGGATAGTCGTGAAAACTAGGAGCTTTCCTCGTCGGTCATCTGGTGACGCTTACATTGAAAGGAGTCGGAAGCTCTTAGATGGTGCTACTGCAACAGAGGCCCATGATGAAGGGCGTTGTGCTAGGCGTGAGGCTAGAGAAGGCAATGGAGCCCTCGTTGCAGGGAAGCCTGAGTAGTTGCTTCTTTGGCAATGGACTGGAGCAGCTTGGATTCGGTAGCACTGGAGAGGTTGAGCGGCTGTATAGAAGCTTAGATCTTTGAAGTCCCATAAGCTTGAAGTGTTGGAGTTGACGACTGAGTCGAGCTTTGCTTGAAGCTTGAGTGTTGGAGCTTGCGGCTGAGTTGAGCTTGGAGTAGGAATCGTAGATGTTAGAGGTCATAGTGCAAGATAGGACTTGCAAAGAAACTCTCTGTCTATCTCAAAGACTCTCTCAAAGTGAAGTCTCTCTCTCATAGCAGAAATCTCTCAAGAATCTTTCAAGCTCGAAGAATGTTATATCTCACAAACACTCAAGAAGTGAAGAAGAAATACTCTCTCTCACAAACATAATATGTCTCTCAAAGAAGGAAACCTTTCAATCTCACACGAATGGAAATATAGTCTACACCTTGCTCCAACGATAGAGCCTGCATAGCCAATAGCTTTGCCACTAACAACGGTGCCATAGCCTATGACTTGATAGTCAGCTTCACCCGCGGGATTCCCTTGAGCCCTACATCATCATCAGTCAGCTTCACCAGCAATAAGGAAAACATCGAGGTGATTTTGGAGAAGAGAGGCCGTGAAAGAACTAGCGCCAGCCACCCTCACTACAACGAACAAGACCCACAACTCCATCGATGAATTTGACATGGGCAACCAGCTGCCATCTACTCTTCAAACAGTAGCGCAGGTAAGAAAGCTGATGGCACCTCCACAAACTGGCTCCTCACACATTGCAGAAAAGCAATTGCAACGCTCACTTGAACCTCGCACACATCAATCATTTGGCTCCAGTGACTCGAGCTCCCAAGTGCTCTAATGCTCCCAACAACCCGCGCAGCCACCGCCAACGATCTCTGGCTATTAGGACGATAGCACGTAAAGACTCCAACAAATAGCTCTGCCTCCTAAAGACAGATGAAATCAGAATCCTTGTCATAATCTTTAGTAGATTCTGGTCTACCAGAAGGCGGCACATGGTCCATGTGCCACATCACCTTATCTGCCATGTGGCAGATAAGGCTACCTAACCTATTGACACATGGCACAATTAGCAACTGCCATGTCAATAGCCTCGTGTGGCTGCCATGTCATCTTCTTATCCATAATGACATGTCATTTGCCGTGGTGGTAGCCACATCATCATTGCCACATCATCAACCATGTCATCAACCACATCATCATTGACTCATCATCATTGCCACATCATCTGTTGACATCATCTATGCCACCTCAGCACAGGCTTCACTAGCACACCTCTTGCTAGGCACAGTGCCCCATCACACTGCATGTGACCCACAGTGACACATCATCATTGAGCACCATGTGCACTCCCTTTTTTTGCCCCTCCAGCTAGATCAAGGCGTATCTCTTGATCTAGGAAGAATTTGAGGGTGCTCCAAAAAGGAAAGTCGCTTGTTTTTTTGTGCTCTACGTGCTCATTATATCACATGCACATTTTGGTGCAAGTTACACACATTTAAGCCTCGTCGACAAAACCACTTCCTTCACACACATTTGCCTCTACATCAACGCATCTGACCCAACACTTAAAAAGAACAAAAGAAAAGGAATTATTTGCTGTTCTTTCATCGATTGACGATTGGTATAGATTTAGATCAGAGTAGACTAGATCGCCATAGAGGGGACGCTTTGAATTTTTGCAAGTTGCCAATCTAAGCCATGCCCAAAATTCCCGACTAGTACCTATTCGGAGTCAATCCATACGCTCACATACGGTTTCACATCATTACATAACCTGAAACCTTACGTTCATTAGTTCAGTGAGCAAACTTCAGAGTTCAGAGGCATTGCAGATTGTTTCAGAGGGTAGATAGCATTTGATTTCACACACACATGCCACCATTGTAAAGCCTATTCGGCTATCTTATGGCATTGTGCACATCATTTCAACCTTGTAAAGCCTCTTGGCTATTCCCAACATCATTGACACAAGCCTTATAATACAGATCAGATTTTATATATTGCAGTTCTATCTTCATTGACGGTACAGAGATTTCACTTGGCATAGTCAGTGTATTTGCAGTTGATTCATACAGAGATTTTCATGACACTTTTGAGTGCATTTCTTGCACCATGTCTACGACGAGCAACCTCAATCTAGAGGCATCTGTTAAGTTAGAAAACTCCAATTACAGTACATGGAAATACCAAATGGAGACCATTCTTGTACTTTAGGAAAAATGGGAGTATGTCGATGGGTCTAACCTAGACCATTGGACAATCCAGCCACCAGTAGCTCTACTCCATCTGTTGTCACAACACCCGCAACGGGATCTACAATGGGATCTACATCTACACAAACAATTTCCGCACCAGTAGTAGAACTTACCATTTCCTGAGCTCAGGCAGAATGGGATAAGAAAGACAAGTATGCCTATCACCTGATCAAGCAGAATGTGCAAGATGTCATGCTAGGACAACTCAACACAGCCACGACATCAAAAGAAGCATGGGATATGTTCGTAGCTCTCTATGAGTCTAAGAACACATCCAGGATTCTCACCTTGAGAAACCAAATCAATCACAGTTTTCGCAACAGCAGCGAAACCGGTCATGCTTATGTACTTCGCATAAAAGACTACAACAATCAACTTGCAGCAGTAGGAGAGACTATGAACCCTGCAGAAATGGTTCAAGTCATTCTGAATGGACTAGGAGAGGGATACGAGAATCTAGTCCAGAGTATTGCCATCCATCCAACATTGGAAGAACTTCAGTCACAGTCCTTCTCGGTGAAGAACTCAAGACTCAGGCCATTTAAGCACGTAAAGGTCATTATAATGATCAAGCATTCACAGCTTCAGACAGAAGCAGAGGCAGAGGCAAAGGTAGAGGTAGATCATATAAAAAAAGTGGTCATCATCAGCAACAAAATCAAAGTCAGCATCAACATCAGCATCAGCATCAACATCATCCTCAACAACATCAGAATCAGCAAATAGGAAACCATTCCAATCGAGGAAGATTCCAAGGATGAGGGAATGCATCCACCAATGTGTCAAACATTCAGTGCAACTACTATCACAAGTTTGGACACTATGAAGGAGATTGTCGCAAGAAGCAGTACAACCAAGGCAGTCAATCCAGTAGTAATCAAGGGAATCCTCGAGGCAGGGAAAATCATCGTGGTGGACATTCTAATCACAGTCATTTTGCAAATGAACATGGAAATATGTTTCTTACAAGCAAGGAATTGCATCAAATTGATACAGTGTACCTAGACACTGATTTCAATCCCAAAGAGGATTACAGCTATTAACTCGACCAAGTGGAATAGGATCCTTCATACATTGACAGCGGTGCATCATCTCACATGACAAATAATCAAGAATGGTTCACAGAGATGAAACCATTAGAAGGTCAAAAAAATGTCATCTACACAGCAGACAATACACTGAATCCAGTTCAAGGGACAGGCGTTATCCCTATGAACAATTTCATGGTACAAAAGGATTAGTGAAATATGTGCTCTATGTTCCGAAGCTCACCAAGAACCTTTTGTCAGTAGGTCAAATGATGGAACACAATTACAAAGTGATCTTCAATGGCGATGAATGCACTATCACAGACAAATCCAAAAGATGTCAGCTAGTAGCAAAAGGTGTCAAGGAAGGACGCTTATATAGAATGCTAGCTATAGTACCAGATAAGCATGCCGTGTCAGCTCAATCGCAACAAATGCCACTATCTGCAAAATGGCACAAGAGATATGGTCATGTCAACTTCAAGTACTTGTTAGATCTTAGGAATCAAAATATGGCAATTGGGATTCTGAAGCTACAGTTTCTTGGAAAAGTTTGCGAAGCATGCTGCTTCGACAAACAAAAGTGAACCAACTTTGTCAGAAGTACCTCTCATGCACAAGGTATTCTTGATTTGATACATACAGATGTATGGGGTTATGCCCAGACCCGCAGCATCAATGGTTCACTTTACTACTTGACTTTCATTGACAACTGCAACAGATATTGTTGGGTCTACTTTCTGAAAGAGAAATATGAAGTGTTTTCCAGATTTCAAGAATTCAAAGCCATCGTAGAAAACCAGACAGGCAGAAAGATCAAGGTCATGAGATCAAATAGAGGAGGTGAATACATGTCTTCAGCATTCATAAACTTTTACAAAAATCACGGCATTCGAAGTCAATTCACATGTGCAGATACTCCTTAGCAAAATGCAAGAGCTGAAAGGAAGAATGGAACTTTAGCAGACAGTGCTAGAGCAATGCTTAGTGAAAAGCATCTTTCGAATTAGTAGTGGGCAGAAGCAATAGCCACTGCAAACTATTTTCTTAATCGGCTTCCTACCGAACCGATATAGGGTATGACTCCTTATGAAGCATTCACTGGTCACAAGCCACACATTGGGCATCTCCGCATATTTGGTTGCATAGCATATGCCCACATACATGATGATCATTGTAGAAAATTAGATGCAAAGTCACGCAAATGAATCATGGTTGGCTATAGTGAAGAAAGCAATGCATACCAATTGTATGATCCCATCAACCGCAAAGTCATTATCTCCAGAGATGTAATCTTTGATGAGGAATCAGAATGGAAAACCTTACCTACACAGGAGATAGAAGCATCGACTTCACAGTCATCTACAGAACAGGTTGATGAAGAAGAGCAAGAATTGCCAACAACACCCCAAGCAGAGCCACAGCAGCTCAGACGGTCTACTAGGGAAAGCAAACCTCCAACCAGATCGACATATGCTCAAAAAGGCAAAGCAATTCAAGTGGAAACCACCAACTATGCTCTTATGACTACCATCATGGCTACAGAAGAGCTAGTGTACTTCGAAGACGCAATAGACAAGCCAAAATGGCAAACTGCTATGAATGAAGAAATGGATGCTTTGTATAAGAATAATACTTGGAAATTATGCGACCTTTTACCAGGAAAGAAGGCCATAGCAAACAAATGGGTATACAAAGTGAAGTACAATCCAGATGGCAGTATTTAGAGATATAAAGCCAGACTAGTTGCAAAAGGATTTGCACAACAATATGGCCAGGACTATGATGAGACTAATGCTCCAGTAGCAAAGATGGATTCCATACGGTTCTTGATATCCTTAGCGACACTTAGTAGATGGAATGTGTATCAGCTCGATGTCAAGAATGCATTTCTCAATGGTTACCTAGATGAGGAAGTCTACATGCAACAACCGGCAGGTTATGTTGAACCAGGAAAGGAGAATAAGGTTTGTCATCTCAAGAAAAGTCTCTACAGCTTAAAACAAGCACCCAGAAGTTGGTACAGTAGAATCGACAAGTATTTTGTTGATCTGGGATACATGAAGTCTAATGCAGATCATACTCTCTACTACAAAGTTCAAGGGAAAGACATTACTATTGCACTTTTGTACATAGATGATCTGATTGTGATAGGAAGCAACGATAGCTTCATCAGAAAATTGAAACAAGACTTATCTGTAGAGTTCGACATGAAAGATCTTGGACTTATGCACTATTGTCTTGGAATTGAGTTCTGGAGAGATTCAGATAGCACATTCATGAGTCAGCTCAAGTATGTTGATGGTCTCCTGAAGAAGTTTCATATGGCATATTGCAAGATTGTAGCCACTCTAGAACAGAGTTTGAAACTTCTAAGATTCAAAAAAGCCTACAGTCAATGACAGATATTACACGCAGCTCATCGAATCTCTTATATATCTGACAATCACACAGCTAGATATTTGTTATGCAGTAAGCTCACTAGCATAGTTTATGGCAAATCCAAAACAGTCTCACTGGAATGCAGCCAAAAGAGTCTTGAGATACATAAGAGGTACAAGACAGTTTGGGATAGAATACAGAGGAAGGCATCCACAGTTGCATGGGATACTATGATAGTGACTATGCCGGAGATCATGAGACCAGGAGATCAACACAAGGATATGCATTTTTTCTTGGTCAAGGTGCTATATCATGGTTGTCAAACAAACAGCCAACTATTTCTTTGTCTTCGACTGAAGCAGAATATAGAGCACTCACTACAGGTGCATGTGAGGCTATATGGCTCAGAAGACTATTGTCAGAAATAGATTACTTTGATGAGTCTAAGCCAACAACAATATAGTGTGATAACCAATCGGCTCAAGCATTGGCCAAAAATCTAGTATATCACTCCGGGACAAAGCACATTGATGTCAGAGAGCACTTCATGAGAGAAAGAGTGTTACTTGGTGACATCACACTGTAGCATTGTGATACCAAAGAAAATGTTGCAAACATCTTTACCAAACCACTTGGTAAAGAGCTATTCAAGAAACACCGACTAGTTGATGCAGAGGAAGGACATTCTCATTAAAGGGCTGTGATGGAATGTAATGCTCAGTCCTTCTTCGATTCCCAAGAATCATCATCTTGAGGGAAGGCCTACTTCATGATGTTGATCTTGAGGGAAGGTGTTGAGAGTTCACGCTCAACATCATGTGATCATGTATGCATAGCACCATCACGTGATCATATGTGCATAGCACTAACCTTATAGAGTGCTATAAAGGAAAGGGTTAGATCCCCGAACCCTAACCCTAAAAGGGTTTGTATATATTCTATTTTTTCAACTATATCTAGTATATAGTTAGTCATTTGTGGTGTGCTCTCTAGTTGTGCCTTCACTCCTCATCTCCACTCTTCTCCTCTCCCCTCTTCATTTTTTGTCATGCCATTTCTTGACTGCTGCCACTTCATTTAAAGAAATGGCAAGCACTTCTTGACTGCCATTTTCTAAGAAGAAATGGCAGCACAAATGGCAACTATCTCTTGACTGCCATTTCTTACGAAGAAACGGCAACCATTTTTTAACTGCCATTCTTACCAAGAAATAGCACAATGGTTGACCATTCAGTTGCTGCAAAGTATCTCATTGTTACCAAAGATTCAATACTACCATTCACAACATTGATATTACTATCACTATTTTTTGTATTTTCTAAGTGTGAAAGATTAATCAAAAGTCTTAAGTGCATTAGTACTCATTGTACAAAGTGTGAAGAAGTCATCTAAAATTCTAAGGAATAACTTTTACCTTTTATAACACACGCATTTTACTCAATAACATATATTATTCAATAGTTGATTGAGAAATAAATAATACAAAATTTACATAGCAAAATAAAATATAAAATTATAGATACATTACACGAAGAGTTTTCCAAGAAACATTCAAGCCTATGGTTTGACCTAATGTCTAACTCTCATAATTTTCTTTAAATATACAAGCATCCTTAATGATTGCATCATCAACACTCCCGATGGGTCTGATACTTTGTATACACCTTAATGAAAGTAATAGAATTGTTCTTGCAAAAGTTTTATGTGGATCAAATATCTTTTTCATGGTCGGTATGTGTATTTCCACAATTCTTACCATGCAACGTGGATCAGTGTTAAAAATATGCATCGGTGTGCTTCTAGCATATGTGTGTGGGTTTGATGGATATGATACTTTATGCAAGTCTTAATACCAATAATATCCTTATCCTTGCAAATTTTTGAGTTGATAGAATATCATTTACAGGGTTGGGCAGGCGTATTTTCACAATTCTTAAACATGCATCATGCATGAGTGCTTCTAGCATATCTATGTGTGTTTGATAGGCATGATACTTTACATAGCTTCAATGAGATAAAAACCCTTGTGCTTTCAAAGTTTGATGGGGGTCAAGCATTAATTTCATGGTTGGGCATGTGTATTTTCAGATTTCTTACCATGCATTGTGCATGAGTGCTAAAAATTATGCTACAAATCAAGCAATGAGTAAAAAGCAACAATGTCAAGCAACAAAGTAATCAAAACAAACAAGAGAAATGAAAGAAGACAAACAAGATAGCAAGATATTAAGAAAGAAATGAACTAAAGCAAGCAAGAAAGCAACAAGATGCATTCATATGTATCAAGCGAGCAAGTAATTGGAAAATTTTGGTAGCATCTCCCTTGGGCCGTAGAAAAATCTTATACTTGCCTTTTGTGTAACCACAAAGACATAAAAAACGTGTAAACACACAATGAGATTCCAAAGATTATTCTAATGCAGATGAAAGGGTTGGGAAGCTTACCTAGAAGAAGAAATTTGAAGACACCACTCAAAAAATCATCCACCTCTTTATTTCCCAAAATAGAAATCTTCTTCTTCAAGCTTGAAGTGGAGGGGAGTGGGCCAACAGTGGTGTGGGTGGTGTAGGGATAGTAGGGGAAGGTAGGGAGATGGTGGGAAGGTCATGAGGAAAAGGAAAAAAGTTGGCAAGATCTCAAACAAGAGATGTGTGTCAAAAAAGAGGCATTTGGGTTTGCTTTTTGAAAGTTTATCTGAGTCGGTATAGGCATCAGTATATACCGGCACCTATACCGATGAAAATAGAGTTTCCCTTTGTTTTTGCATTTCCTAAAACTTTTAGTACTTCTCTCACTTCTTGTTTCTTACTAGGTTTAATAAATGATGACTTGTATTGGATTACAAAATCTTGTAGCCTGGGAGGCCCTATTTTAGGGTGCATGTTGACTTTTTTAATCATATCTCCTTTTTTACCACACCTTGCACCTTTTAAAACATACATCGTTGTACTTCTAGCCATGCATATGGTATTAGATGTACATGATATTTTTCAAAAGCCTCAAACCAGGTGATTTCAAGTCCTATGCAAAGAATCATGGCCATGTGAAGAGAGTGGGAGAGAAGTAAGGAGTCTCACTTGCAGCTTTCTCACATACAGAATGGGGGAATACACACAAAGATGGAGGCTAAAAACAGTTTTCCTCTTCTTAGTAGTGAAAGCCAAAAGAACTCTCTCTAAGTACAAAAGAAATAGGTGAACCCTATATGTGGGTCTCAAACCAAACTCAATTAACCTACTAACTAAGCCACTAACTAGAGTACATAAAGATAGCTATCATCCAAGTATTATTCATGGGCGGTGTATGGAGGGATTGATGTCAAGAATAACATTTACAAGACTATTTGATTGATTTTAACTTCAAGGAGATTGCTGATAGTACATAGAAAAAGCCTGAATTTGGTGTGAGGTTATATAGGAGGGAAGGAAGCATCACACATGGGACTTGAGGGAGACAAGGTCATTGGCACCTTTGGATACACAGATTCAAGAGGATTTGGAGGGAAAATTTGAGGAGTGTAATGCTGAATCGGTAGTCAAGGGACATAGTGAGATTGAAGTTAGTGAATCTTTTGAGACTTTGTGAGTTCTATAGCTGCACAAAAGGGAAAGCCTTTCTCTTAGAGGAATGTTAAGAGTGCTTTCTTGATTGAGTTTTCACTATTAGAAAAGTTCGTCCAAAAATCACAAGAATTTATTTGCAGGTTGGAAAAGGCATTGCATGGCCTGAAGTAGGTGAGATGTACCCTGTTCTAAATGAGCTGACTTCAAAACTCAACACACTAAATTTGGAACGTGTCCGTAGACTCAAAAGCAAGCTTGTTTCTTTGACTAGTCGTGTGCAAAAGGTAATGTCCTACAATATTGTTGAAATATTTGTAATGATGTTCTTGAGTAAAATGTCTAATTGATCTAAATAGATAACACTTTACTCTCTTTGCCTATATAGAATAAATTGTAGAAATGATATAATCTACTTCTATTACAGGTAAGAGATGAAATTGAACAATTGATGGATGATGATGGAGATATGGCAGAGATGTATTTGACTGAGAGTGAGCGCATGGAGTTTTCCTTTCAAAAGGAGCATCTCATGTCATTTGGGACTAAAGCATGTATGTCTGTCCCATATATGTTAAAATTTTTTAAGATTGAAATGAAATAAATACATTTATTTAGAATAGTTAGTAAAGGGAAAAAACTGCTTTGTTTTATTTTTCCTTTCTAAGCTTTCTCTATATGGTAAATATGATACAGGGAAAAATTTCTATATAGGAAAAGACTCCTAAATAGAAAAATTGATGTAAGAAAAGCTCCTTTATTTTCTTAGGAAGAGTATCCAGGAGTTAGGACTTTTCCTAGTTCTTCTCATTTGGAACTAAGAAAAGTCCATTTTTTTCCTATATGGTGGCTATCATTATCGACATTAACTTAATAATTCGAAGAATAATGATATATTTTGTATTTGACATTCCATACTTTCAGAATTTTACATTTTGGGAATAAAACATTAATCTTATTCTTGCTATTTATCAAACATACAAACTCCAAATTTGTCGGAGATTGCAGATTTAGACTCTACTATTTGAGATCTTTCCAATGATATGTCACATGAGGGGGTTTTGAAAAAATCTGATAAAGGTTCACCGGATTCCATTGTTTCTTATGGGAATTGGGATTTTTCCATTTTATCTAATATTGACTTTTCTTTATTTGTATTATTATTTGGATTGATTTTGATTGACTTCAATATCTTGATATTATCTTTGTGTGACTTATTTTTCTTATTTTTGCTATTACTTTTTTCTAGAAAAATTTCCAAATAATGTTCTGATGAAGAAGTTACATCACTGGTAACCAAAAAAGGAAGAATATTAAAGGATGATGCAATGATAGAAAGAGAAAGATATCTTAGAAGGGCACCTAGAGAGGCCACGAAACCAAATTTATTGAGTTGGGACATCGTATTAAGGTGGATGTAAATGAGGAACAAGTTCCATGTGGAATACACAAAGATTCATATGCTAAGACAATAACCCAAGCCGTCCGTAGGCATATGGATATCTCATTGCAATCAATTAGAGTTGTACCGATCATTCAAAATGAGGTAGTGAGAAGATATGTTGATGTAAGGCTTGACTTTTTCTAGATATCTTTCGATGGTCTTATTTTTAAATTTTTAGTATTTAAAATTTCTTTTATATCATGAATACTTTTGTGTATATTTTATTGTATTTGCAGGCTTGATATGAATGTAATATCAGTGATGACAAATGCTAGAAAAATAAAGTCTCAAAAGCATTCAGAGTGAACAAACAGGCTGTATGTGAATTTTTTAAGTATTCTATTAAAAACTTGGTTACTTTAACATTGATTTTGTTGAGTTTTTATTAATGTGTTGTTTATTATGAGTTGATGCTAGGCTTATAGTGTTTACTTATAGGATGGAGATGATGCACAAAAACCAACATGGCTATTAGATGATGTATGAGAAAGAATAAAGCCACTGGTAAATTCAGAGGAATTCAAGGTACACACACACACACACACACACACTTTATTGCAAGTATCATATGTTCTCTGTTTACTCTATTTAACTTAACTACCTTTTGACATTGTTTTTCAAAGATCTAGTGAAAGAAATAAGAGAAATAGAAAGGCCCAAGAAAATGTTACAAATTTAGGTCGAAAGGGTTATGTTGGAATGAAACAAGAACTTGTAAACATGTAGATCTCTTGACTTCAAAGGTCTCCTTCATATCGAGAGATGTTTTTAGAAGCTCATACCTCGAAAGGATATGGGATGAAAGGAAGAGGAATAATATCTAACTATGCATTGTCTAAAGAGACCAATGGTGTTGTTTCATTAGAGGTACTTCATGTTCTCTTTGTTTTATGAATAGAAATTATTAATAAATGAAATATAATATCAATTTGATATATTTCATGTTTTCTATTGTGTAGGATCCTAATCCAAATGACAATGGGGATAATAACATTTCTAGTCCAAGATTGGTTGTATCTACTGAAGAGACTACTTGTAAATTTTTTTTTGCAATCGATGATTTAGACCAAGTGATACATGAGAAGACTGCTGAGTTGCAAAGAAAGCTTCATGTAAAGGATAAGGCTATGGATGCCTTGCAAGAACAACTTAATGATTTGAGGAAAAGCATTTCTGCTCTACCTTTGGTAAATTTCATGTCTACTTCATGATAATTTTCACAAAAAAGATGATTCATGCTCATACAGACACACATAGACACACACACACACACACACACACACACACACACATGTGCATGTACGTGTATTGTAGATATTGTTTTGAAAAGGTTCATGGATCTTTGAGTAGAGTAGAA
Source organism: Dipteris shenzhenensis (assembly GCF_047967505.1). Lineage (NCBI taxonomy): Eukaryota > Viridiplantae > Streptophyta > Polypodiopsida > Gleicheniales > Dipteridaceae > Dipteris > Dipteris shenzhenensis. Next base: position 24,533,999 of record NC_141605.1, on the reverse strand, counting down.
AGCATTCACATGAAGCATTATTAAGTATCATATTTACTTCATTTTAAAAAGGTTCATCAATCAACAATTGGAGTAGAAAAGACATCAGCACAAACAAATGACATATGTGTTTTCCAAGTAAGTTAAATTTATTTATTTTTCTTAATTAGTATGGCAATGACCATAACATTTTTTGATATTTTTCATAAAGATATTTTAAACAAATATTCTACTAATGATCTCTTGAATGTATCTTCGTAGGTTGATGCTTTTTAAAGGGGACAATGAGTAAAGATCTTACATAAGGACTCAAAAGACATAGTTGGAATAGGGACAATAATTAGTTTTGATCCTTCATTTAGAGCTCATACTATACCAATAAGAGTTAGTTATGTAGCAGTATGAGTTGATGATGTAATAATTAAGGATGCTTGTATATTTAAAGCAAATGATAAGATTCAGACATTAGGTCAAGCCGTAGGCTTGAATGTTGCTTGGAAAACTCTTCATGTAATTCTTTATAATTATATATTTTATTTTGTTACGTAAAAATTGTATTATTTATTTCTCAATCAACTATCGAAAAATATTTGTTATCAAGTAAAATGTGTGTTATAAAAGGTAAATGTTATTCCTTAGAATTTTAGATGACTTCTTCACACTATGTACTATGAGTACTGATGCACTTAAGACTTTTGATTAATGTTTCACACTTAGACAATAAATTCCATTCATGGATACCGAGTATCAAATGTAAAATTTTAGTGATTTAAGATTCCAATGTCATGTAACCTTTTGGTCCATTTTAAAAGCTAGTAAAAGTTAAATTTCTTTTGCCCATTTTGAATGCTATTGAGAAATGGCAATTGTGATTTCATTTCTTACCATTTGTAACATAATAGTCGGCATTTTGTAGTCACTTTATTTCCATTTTCAACATGAGATCTTGCAAATTTTAAGTCATCTTTTGCCATTTCGAATATAATAAGTGAAAAATTTTATGTCACCTTTTGCCTTTTCAAACATAACTTTTATGTCACCTTTTGCCATTTCTTTCACAGTTGGTCTCAAATGTAGTGCCATTTCATGCATTAAAAATGGCAAAAGTATATAGTACTTTTGGTTGCCATTTCGATTATGGAAATGACAAAACTATATGGCACTTTTAGTTGCCATATATATGGGCTTTTGGTTGCCATTTTAGACATCAAAATGGCAAAAATATATGGCACTATATCTGGCCCACGACCTAGTGCAGTAAGCTAGGGTCCATGGCGGTGGTCGAATCCACACACACCTCCTGCAAACACATGCACATGCTTCAACCACGAAGCCAAGGTGCCAGCTTGACTCTTAAAAAATTATTAGTAGAAGTTTACCAGACGTGCTTTTCTCCGAAAGGAAGCTTTTAAAATCTTACCCACAAACAAAACTCAAGCTTTATTCACAGCTACTGCAACCACGCACACACATACAAGGGATGTTTACTTAAAACTAAGGCATTGATCTCACGATTATACTCCTGGGAGTGATATAATCACTTCCGCTGCATGTCAACACCAAGGAGCACCCTGAGCTATCTGCACTCGTTTTGTCATGGACGTGTTGCCCACACCAAATACGTGATTAAAGACTGGTTATCATCTTCAAAAAAATAAGTAGCCCAAATTGAGATGGAACCACGATCATCGACAGAAAGGACACAATCCAGTTGATCTGTGGCACCATTGACGTCGTTCGTATAGGAGGCCCACAGCGGCTTATGGTTGCCTTCATAAACCACAAAGTTACAGTCGGTTTGCATAAGAGCGAAGCAGTTTTCACCGAGTCCATTAGTCCCAGTGGCGAACCATACATTATTATCATTGTCGTAGAGAACAAGATTGCAGTCAACCTGCATCACCAAGCGAAATGCCTGCCCTGGGGCCTCGAGATACTCGTTGTTAGCCAATTCCTCTCCGTCGATGTCGTCACAGCTAACAAGGTATGAGCCTTCAATCCAACAGTCTGTACCACCATAGTCTAGAACGTGTCCCAACGACCCATTGCGAGATTGGCCATGAGGTGTCAATGATCCATTGTCGATCACTTGCACCTTGGAGAGATCAGTGACAGGAGGAGGAGAGAGAAAGCCTGGACCAGGTCTGTGGGAGATCACTCGTAACTCATAATGTGCTCGATCTACTACGAACTGAATGCGAACTCCTTGGTCTACCCCACGGATGGCCGTTCGACGAATGGCGATAGTATTTCCGTAAGGTCGATTGTATGCATTTATCATGGCAATTAAAATAATGTTGCAGCGATTGATGAAATCTTGACCGATGATGGGTTGGTTGGGGATGTTGTCACGGGACATGCAGAGTGTACAAAAGATTAGTGTGACTCGGATTCGGTAGCCCGGTACGCTGGCGGTGTAGCTATGCGAGAAGTCGGGATAAATGACGGCGTCAATGGGGATCTCGTTAATGGCACGACTAATGGCATTCGGGATGGTTGTGTGGACTCTTCTTGAGGCTGTGAAACGGTTGGTGTCGGTAAAGGTGACGGCCGTGCATGATTTGGTCATTATGAAGATGAAGAAGATGATCAGAACATGCACCGAGGCCAGCACCGATGAAGCGAATCGATCCATGTAATCTTACAGAGTCTAAAGACGATTCAACAGCGTATATACACTACAGCTTGATCGATTTGCAAGAAAGAGCAAGCGCAATATGCATGCATTCATGCTGCTGTGCGCTCCTCTTTATACGAATCGATCCGATCGCTAACATCAGTAATCGACACACGAACAAACAAATATGAAAGTAATTCTTAAATCGCGCTTTGGTTCCTCCATCAAAGATAGTTGCAACTTGCATCGTAGTATTATTTAAATCCCGCTTTGGTTCCTCCATCAAATATGCCCTCCTTAAGTTGTATCGTAGTACTTCTTAAATCGCACTTTGGTTCCTCCATCAAATATTTTTAGTGTACACAAAGCCATTCCAATACAACCACATCCTTCAAAAATCCTAGAAGCCTTGGGAGACCTTCTCGAGGTTTTATTCCTCCCTAGAAAGTGGAGTCTGGGGAGACAATGTAGAAATGAGAATTGGACATGCCACCCAATCTCCATTTTCATCATTTCTTATGTACGAAATGTCAATCATTTCTTAAAGTGCTACTTATTTGTAGAAATGGTAATAGAAAATGGAGATATTTTTTATTCATAGGAAGAAGTGACTCCATAAAATGGAAGTCAATTCTTAGATAAGAATGGGAGCAAGAAATGACAACCATTTCTTGATTGCCCTTTGTTAGATAGAAATTGCAATAAATTAAGACATTAACATGATAATAATCCCAAGCATAGCATTTTATGCAAACTAAGATAAACGATGAGTATTATAAATCATTGAGGTTATTATAAATAATAAATATTAGAAATCCTCCAAAATATTATCGCAATAATAGTACATTTGTGGGAATATAACTTAAACTTAGAGAAGAACTCCAATTGTCTCCCTTTGAATTAAATATCTTGAGGTCTTGAGAGCATCTCTAAAAGCATATAACATTAAAACTCTCAATATATTTAAGTAACAATATATAAATACTATTCTTGAAGCCCATAACTTACTCGGGGGGTTCACCTCCAAAACTTTTAGTGTACCATGTGCATTCAAAAGGAGGGGTATTTTAATCCCACTTTTAAAAAGAATTTAATAGGATTACAATAACAGAAGGGGTTTTTAAAATTCAAATTTAGAAAAATAGCTTTTAGTTCATAAGTAAAGAGGGGTGGTTTTATTGGTGAAAATTATTTAGTTGAGGGGTTTTCTAAATACCCCTTAAACGCATGTGATACCTAGGACTTTTTGGTAGTGCACCCCCAAGATAGCTTACGTTCACATATGAGCTCTAGAAGAGACTCTTAAGGCTCTTTTACAGGAGCTCGTAGCCCCCTATTTGCACCAACCACATGCCTTGCTAATTGACTCAATCTACCATAAAACCGACCCACACATCCCCATACATGGAGCTGTGGGCAGATTGTCTTGGGCTATGTATTGTCCAACTTGGTTGGCAGACTGACCAACCATCCCATTACTATATAACGGTAAGGCATTGTCCATTATTAGCCCAGCTTGTTTGTATGTAGGCATCCCACCCTTTTGTCTGCCCATGACCTACCATAGTAAGTTGGCTCCAACCAGTCCTAACCAGGACTTCCCTATGGCTGACCTTTTCATAGCTTCCCCCACCATATGATGCGCTTCTTTTCCTACCTCAGGAGCTCCACACAACCTTTGATTTGCTCCTGGTCTTCTCTCTACTAGACACCTTATCCATAATGTTAATCCATGCTCCTAGACATGTTGTGAGGTGCTGCCCATATGGCAGCCATGGATGATTTTTTCAAGTTAGTTTCGTTATCAAGCTAAACTTTTATATTGGTGTTGAAAGTTTGTATACCGTAATAAAAATAAATGGCTAAAACATTCACCAGAATTTGAAACTCTTATGTAAAAAAAATTAAAGTTTTGTTAGGATTTACATTTTTTCCTTCAAAATTCCAAAGAATATATATAAAAAAGTACTACATTCTACTAATATTGTGAAACTTAAAAAATGATATTGAAAACTTTCGCCAAGATTTTATATTAATATATAAGCACAGCTTCGATAAAAACATCGTTGATATTGGTAGCCCCCTCTCTCTTTTATAGGCATATCTTGCCCTAGGTTTCACTGCTCCATGCTCTCCTCATTTGGGGGCTTATGAATGGGGAGGTGACCTTCCCAACACAAATATGTGGACAAATGCAACAAAAATAGCCAATAAGGCTTTATAATGAAGGTATGTAAAGTGCAAAGTGAAGTAATGTGCAATCTATCCACAATACAATTGCAGTATGCCCATTGATGAGATCTTCTCATTGATACAATTGACAATATCTTTGACAATTGTGAACTGTCTCAATGAACCCATGATGGCCCAAGAATAGCCTAGAAGGCTATACAAGGTTTAAATATGTGAGAAAAATAGCCAATAAGTGCAAAATAAAATAAGGTGCAAAATGGAATAAGGTGCAATGTACCCATTGATACAACTTCAATTTGCCCATTGATACAATTCAAATTTTCCAAATTGATACAATTGCCAATATCTTTCAAAACCGGGAACTATACTTAGGATGGTTGGTTTCAAGGAGATGTTATGGTGTGAATCCACATGTGAGTGAAGGGACCAACTCTAATAGGAACTAATAGAGTGAATTCGGGCATGGCTTAATTGGCTCTAGTGGAGAAATTCAAGCGTCCTCTTTAAGGTAAACTAGTCTATGATAATGTAGACTACACCAACCATCAAATAGGGAGAAAAAATAAGAACTAATTTCTTTTCCTCGGTTCTTTTTAATGTGTTGGGTTATATGCATTGAAGAAGAGGCTTGAATGTGCAAAAGAAGTGGTTTTTACACAAAGGCTAAAAATTATGTCATGTGACGTAGAGCATGTCGAGGTAGAAAAAATGATTGATTTTTGTTTTTGGTCTAACACTAAGCAATTAAAATATATTTAACATTATTTTAAAGTATAATTTATAATATTATATAAATTAACATAATTTTAACATTAAATTAAATTTGTTGGTTTACATTAAATATGTTTTAACTTAAACATGTCTAAACTACTAAGTAAATTTTAGTTAGCTTACTATGTATTTTAATTAAATTAAATATATACCAATCTCACTAATTTATACTCACTAATTACTTTAAATATAAACCTAATACAAAATAAATTAAATACATTTTAATTTAGTGAATCTAAACTAAGCTAATCTAAAACTTACTATTAATACTAATTTAATACTAAGTATTGGAAATATAGTCCAAGCTAAATTTACTTTTAATTATACTTAGTAAAGTAATTTATCAATATGTTAAATAATCATATTCTTATCCTTAACTAAGTGATTTAAATATATGTTAAATACTCTTTAAACTCAATATAGTTTCAAATGTACATATGATTTGACCTAATTCTAACGAATGTGTTCTAATCCTAACCTAATACTAATCATTAATTTTAAAAAAATAGTTAGTTAGTAGGGTCAATGTTTGCTTGGGTGTAAACAACTGTGGAACTATTTTCAGGACTTTTTTGGGGCTGTGACATGACATGCTCCAAGGTAAGATTTTGAATTTAGGACGGACGTGCGCTCTCATTGAAAATTTTCCCAACATCATGATGCCGCACCAGGATAATAATGAGACCCAATTTGTTTATTCTGAACACCTCAAAGCTAGACACACGGCATCACTTCCCTGCTTCACATAGTGTAGCCTTTGGCCTAACGACATCATGCATCTTTGCACTACTTCACACAGCACAAACTCTATCTTGGCCACCTATCATCTTACAACATTTTGTCATAGCTTTGCCACCTGTCACTAGGCAACATACCCATGCAGATCATGAAAATTCAAGGTTGGCTTGGAAAGACCATTGCATTGGTTCTTCGTGTAATAATGAGACGTAATCTATAATTTTGAACAGCACTGCAGTGCAGTATTTGGCCTCTAACTACTTGTCATTGCCCAATCTTTTGTAGCATCTTTGCCACCTATCATCGGGCAGTGCGCCCATGCAAATCAAGAAAATTCAAGGTTGGCTTGGAGAGACCACTACACTAGTTCTTGGAGTTATGGAGTTACCTGTTTTGCTTTTCACAAAAGGAGATCTATGATGACCAACGTGCTAGTAAATAGAAGATCTATGATAACATTACATTGGTTCTTAAAGTTATATATTAGTGCACCAAGGAGAATGTATTTCCTTGTGCAACCAAGGAGAATGCAATTGACGATATGGCCCTTGAGGGGTCCCATTTATGAACAAGGGCCATATCAACATGCCATATCTATCTAGTGGCATCAAGGGATATTGTATAATGCATGTCGATATGGCCCTTGCCCCTTGAGTGGACCCCTCAAGGGCCATATCATCAATTGTATTTTCTAAAAGTTTAATTGTATTTTTCTAGATGTATCTCCATGCAACCACCGTGCTAGGTTGTTTGAGCTATTTTAGTGCTATTATGGTCCTAAACCAAGGAAAATATAGTCCTACTATACTCATATTTTAGTCCTCATTGCAATAAATCCTAAATGAGGGAAAAAGTGTTCTGAGCCATCGTGATGACTAGAGGTTTGGTGGTATCATCCAAATAATCAATTACTATTCATCAAATAAAAATTGCACAAAAGAGATTACATCTACATCTAATAACAAGTTATATAAAAATTAAGAACAATTTATACTGAGAGTAAAAAAATGGAAGTACATTTATAAAAAACTCAGCAATTGCTAAGAGCCTTAGAGGCCAAAAGATTACATCTAGCGACCGTAGTTGATGAGTGGTTTATATGAAAATTAAGAGTAGTTTATATTGAGAGCCTCAAATTAAAGAAAGAGATTACATTTGTAAAAACCCAGTAATTGCTGAGAGCCTTAGAAACCCAAAGATTACATCCAATGAGCCAAAAGATAACTGAGAGCCATAGAGGACAAAAGATTACATCCATCCATTACTAAGAGATTATGAGCCTCATTGAGCAAGAGGATATTTGTACAACTTAGTATTGCAACCAGCCCAGCTGGCTGTATTAGAATTTTTTAGGGAGATAATTGAGGAGATGATGAAGAGGCCGATGACCGTGCACATTGCCAGGACTCAGATTATGCCCCCCCAACAAGAAGAGAGTACTCTATTGTAAAAAATCCTAAACGCTTTGTCAATGTCTAGGGGAATCTGTATAGCCGATATCCATATAGAAGCCAGAGGTGTGCATTCCATCCAAGCTGATGCCATGCAGATGTGGGGGTAATCTACCGAGGGAACGAAGGGATTCTGAAAGAGCCAGCATTTCCAATGTTACAAAGTGCAACACAATCACCTTATACCAGAAGGCAAACAACATTGGGATCACGTTGCATTAAGGGGTGGTAGTAGTTACAATAGGCATGGTGAAGATGAGTGGGTGAGCAGGGGAGCGGATGAGTAGGGGAGAAGATGAGTGATGAGAGTTGGACAAGGGAGTGTGGAGCAAAGTAGAGAAGGGGTGGAAGAGAGCTGGAGGAGGGCATGGATGATTTTTTCAAGTTAGTTTTGTTGAGAAGCTAAATTTTTATATTGGGGTCGAAAGTTTGCATGTCCTAATAAAAATAAATGCTGAAAAGATTTGCCACCAGGATTTAAAACTTTTACGCAAAAAAATTGAAAGTTTCACCATCACACCAAGACTAAAATCCAGACATCCCAAGTTTCTCGGTAGTCCAAGATAGGTAGAAGGAGAGGATGGGGAGAATTAAATACTTGAGCAAGACGTTCAGCACCAAATAAACTTGCAATCCTTTGCTGATAGTTTATCTTTAGACCAAAAAGAATTACAACTTGAAGCTCAAAATGAGGCACAAAAGGTTGATTAGGTACAAAGGGACTCCTTGGTTGAAACATTACCAACCATAGCCGAGCCCTAGAAACCTTTGTAATGAGATCGAGAAGAATTCATTCAAGACGAGCTTATCCACATGAATTAATAAGTAGATGTGCCAAATCTCCCCCCAAGCTTGGGGAGCATCCCACTCTTCGGACAATGTCACCCTTTTAATTACCTCCGATGCAGCAAGTAGCTCGATCATCGCACACAATGAGTAGAATTGAAATCAAAGTCCTCCCAGTGTATCACTAATTCTTCACCTTGAATCATCCATGGTGTATCATCCCACCCGTCGTCTCCTTGAACAATGCATTGTACAATCAGTTGTTGAAGATTGACATGAAGATCAAGAAAGAGATCTCGCCAATTGGTAGCTGTAATGAGCGGAGGACCAAGCACCAAATCCTTCAACTAGTCGAGAAGTGACATAGATATCCACCCTCCTCATGTGGCATGCGTCCAAGGAATGAACTTGAAAAAGTTTAGAATCTACGATCTAGTATCAGATATGAATAGAGCACATGAAATGAAGTACTTTTGCTTTTTACAACAAGAGGAAATTCCCTACAGTTAGAGAGTTATAGTTCATGAGATTTCACCATATAAGCAATATATGTACACTTTCATCACTTCCTATTTGTTGGCCCATTGGTAAGTCTCCCTTTTGTGAATGGGGAGGTCTTTGGTTCAATTCCCACTCCTTAATAAAAAGAGAGGAGAGGAGAGGTTAAGAGAGAGAGAAAGAGAAGGAGAGGAAGAGGATAGGGGCACGAGATCTTTTGAAGGAGCCTGAAAAGTCTATCCGTGATGCACAGGTGCACCAGAAGACGCAGGAACCCAGGAAAACAATTGTGATCTATCCGTGCCGTGCAGATGCACCAGAAGATGCAATAACTTAGAAAGTAGTCCCGATTCGTGATCTGTTTGCGACACGTAGATGCACTAGCTGCAACCATGGAGTGTGTGGGTGTTGCAGATGCACATGAGTGATTTTGCAAACACGGTCGACGAGAAGATGTGTGGTGCTGCACAGGAATCCAGAAGATGCGCAAGAAGCGTAGGCTAAAGGTGCAAGAACCAAGAAGATGTGCAAGAACCACAGGCTAAAGGCACAGAAACTGAGAAGTTCTGCAACCGTAGAGATGGAGAACTACGAGTAGGAGATACATAGATTGGAGGCACAGAAGCAAAGAACCGCACACAAAAGGTGCTGTAGAACTACACCTAGCCGTTGGAGTAATGAATTTTACACCACTAGCTATGGAGATTTCGATCCTAGTTTCCAGACCAGTTCTATTAATTAGAAAAGAATATGAGGCATGATGCTAGACACAAGGCATGGCGATGCTCGAGGACCATAGAGGAAAAGGGAACATGAGGGAAGAAGCATTAACATAGGTGGGGAAGAAAAGGATTAAGAGGGGTGGGAATGAAGAGAGGGACTATGCCACAAGGGGGAAGGGAGAGGGGGAAGAGGAGCATGTACATGATGGGAGGTGGAATGTAGAGATGGAGACATCAAGGGAAGAGAGTCATGCTTTATTTGAAAGGAAGGATGGGGGGGGGGGAACTCAAAGTACTAGCTAGGTGGCTTTACAAGAATGAGCGTGTTCCATCAAGGAATAGCCCCCTCCTTTTATAGCCAAGAGAGGGGGTCTCTCCCAATAAATGCATCCTCCCACATGCATGGTGTGTGTGGAAGAGTGTCCCATATGGGCTAGGCGGTTACGCACTCTCAATTGTGTGCGACAACCCTTTGCCTCATTTTTCCACATACATCAACCTCCATATCCCAAGTCTAAGATACTCCCTTGGTCTCTTCCCAATATTATAATAGGTTCAAACATCTAGGAGGACATGTGGAGGGTTGGCACAAGGAATCTTTCCACCTCATCCTACTTTCCCATTATTTAACTTGCATTCGTAGACTTTCTACACCCCCCCCCACATGGGCCTATCCTACATGGAGGGAATAATCCAATATAATATCTATCTCCACCTATTTTATATTACTTCTCCCATGGTCCTTGGGCCATATCTCAGTAAATGCAGTTGTGGGACTGCCTAGGTGGAGGGGTGGTGCATGGAGGATCCATGCCACCTTATCATTTTATATTATTACTACCATGGATTATGTACAACACACCTTATGGGTCCTCTTACATGCCACCTCAACCCTCGGCCTTATGCATACCATATTTTATTATACTATTGCCACACATACAAGCACACACACATATTTATGCCTTTTACTTTGGTCAAATTTATCCATAACAGTGTTCAAGGGGTAGTTAAAAAACCCCTCAACTAAAATTTTCCCCCCAATAAAACCACCCCTCTTTACTTAGCACAACTAACATAATTTTCCAAAAAGCCCCTTATCTTATTGTAATCCTGTTTAATTTTTACAAAAGTGGGATTAAAATACCCCTACTTTTGAATGCACATGGTACACTAAAATATTTGGAGGTGAACCCCTCGAGAGATTTTCTCAAAGCCTTCTATGAGTTTAAAGATAGTGACTTTGCTCGTGAAGTTGATATTTACCAGAGTAGATATGGGAATGACATCAAGAAGAGATATATGCTCGCAAAGAACAAGTTCCTTGATAGATGCAAGTTTGAGCCCATTGATGGGCAACACCTTTGCATTGTAATTCTACATGCCTCACAAAAGTGTTGCCCATCAATGGGCTCAAACCTACACCTTTCAAGGAATCTGTATCTAGCTAGCATATAGTTCTTTTCATCATCATCCTTATATCTTCTCTCGCAAAGTGCAGCTTCATGAACAATGTCAATTTGTTTGAATTCTTGATATGTTGTAAAGAAGTCTGCACATGTATGAAAAGACACATCATATAACACAAGATCATCACTTGCAAGCTTCTTGAATGACATTCGATGTAGTGTGATATTACTAGGAGCTAGTGTTTTGGCCCACCTTGCATCCTCATATAACTTTCTTGCAAACTTCTCATCCAGCTTTCTTTGATTGGTAAAAAAAGTAGATCGATTGATGTGTGTTGTTTGCACTGAATACTGTGATAATCTACATATATACCCTTCACCATCATCAAAGTGTAGATCGGCATTTATAAAAGTATTTGCAATAAGTAGTGATTCTGTAAGCTTGGCTTCTTGAGCTTCTTCATCCTGGTTATCACTGTCATCATCATCCAACCTCTCACCATGTTGTAACTGGGTTACTTTTGGGTTAGCTCTTTCAAGTTGATTCCTTTTTTCTTCTCTTTGAGGTACAACCGTAGCTTACACATGAGGGTCAAACTTAAATGGTGTCTTTTTCTTTTCCTTGCTTATTGTAGTTTGCACTTGTGATTCGATAGTTGGGATGAATGGTGAAGATTGTACAAAACCTTGAGAAGATCCAACTGTACCACCATCCTGACCATCTTGAATATCTGGTAATGCATCCCATATAGCCTTAAGATAACTCAAGGCATCACCTATATATGGATACTTTGCAGAATTGGGCACGTTCAGTAAGAAGTACTTCTTAGAGTTTGTCCTCAACTTTAGTACATGCTGGCCCTTCATGTTGTCATCACATATGGCTATCATGAAGTCCTCATGTGGAAACACATCCAACTTCAAGATAGCTCCAGCACTTCCAATTGCTTGGCTATAAAATTTGGGACTTGTCACTTTCGTTGAAGTGATAACAAAGTGATACCTCTTTGGCTTCTCCATCATAAACCAAGCATGATCGATGAATTTCTCATGAACAGGCATGGCTATTGCAAATTATTGAAATTGTAAAACATACTACATAAGACACCCTCAACCAAAGAGTGAAATCAATAAAAGATCATTACTAAAAACTCGAATTTAGATTTATAAATTAAGACATTGCATAGAGTAATCACTTTAACTCCTATGGGGGTTCTCTAAAATATTTGTAACACCAAGCACGCCAAGCATGGTAAGGTTTCTTTCATGGATGGTGTCCATCAACAAGGAAACAAGATTGGATTATAATTTTCCTAAAACATTTGAACCACCACAAGCATTGCGTAGTGCAATGACCCCTACCCCGTGGTGGTGGGGACCCAAAAGTACTGGGAAAGTTTTAATTCCAAGGGTTGGGATTCCTTGTTGATAAAAAGAGAATCAACAAGGCACTCTTTATCCCAAGAGTTGGGATAAGTTTCATGAAGCATAGTAAGAAATTGGATGAATTATTGTGATGGATTGTGTCCATCAACAAGGCAAGAAGGTTGGATTATAGTTTATCTAAAACGTTTGAACCACCACGGGCATTGCCTAGTGCAATGACTCCTACCCTATGGTGGTGGGAACCCGAAAGCATGGGGAAAGTCTTTATCTAAAGGGTTGGGATTCCTTGTTGATAAAAGGAGAATCAACAAGGCACTCTCTATCCCAAGAGTTGGAATGAGTTTCATGAAGCATAGTAAGAAACTAGACATTAGGGGAGAATTGGGGTCTCAAAAGGGCCTTATAAGGAATGGATTAGGGAATTCTTAGTGAGCTAATGCAAGGGGGTTGGAGGGTCCCAAAGAGGCCTAACTAGCCCAACCTAGGTGAGTTAAGCCCACATTTGAGCCCAACTCTCCCCCCATCAATGAGGGGAGGGGGCCACTTTTTGAAATTTGAATTTCAAATTTTGAATCTCACTCCCTCCCTCTCCCTCTCTCTCTCTCCCTCCCTCCCTCTCTCTCCCTCCCTCCCTCCCTCCCTCCTCCTCCCTCTCCCTCCCTCCCCCTCCCTCCTCCTCTATCTTGCTCCTCCTCCCTCCTCCCTCTCCCCTCCTCCTCCTCCTTTTGGTTCCTCCTCCCTCCTTCCTCTCCCCTCCTTCTCCAGCCGCCCAGGTTCCCTCTCCTCTGCTCCTCCCTCTTGTAGAATCTCTCTCCTCCTCTTCCCTCATGTACCGTCTCTCCCCTCCTCCTCCCTTCTACAGTAGCTCCTTCCCTCCCTTCTACACCTATCGCCCTACTCTCGTCCTCCTCTTCCTCTTGCCCTCATCTGCTTCTCCTCCTCCCTCTTCCTTGCTACTCTCTCCCTCACTGCTCCATCTTTGCCAGCTCTCCCCTACATTTTAGCCTGCATCATTGATATCCCTCTTTGAGTACTCATGGCACCATTCGAGGACATATCCAACAAGTACCATGTGAACCTACAACTAGAGGTAGAATATTCAAGCACACACTCTTTGGGATATAGGGGAACTCAAAGTGTGCTCCACAGTCTTCGATTGTAAGGGAAGAAGCATCTTGTCCTTTGGGTGGATGGAAACTTGTATCCTTTAGACCCTGCCACCCAAAAGAGTCCTCCTTTTCATACAGTGCATGATGTTGTTTGGTTTATTGGCAAGGGACTAGATTCCTAGGTTATTGCAATCAATTGAACTATTCTCAGACATTGGCTATGCAAGCAAGCGAGGTGCAGAGAGCCCAAGTAGAAGAACTTGCACATTTGGGAAATATTACTATTGTGGCAATGCATAATAATATGTAGGATCTCCAAAATATTTGTGGCGTTGCATTGTTTCCACTAAGACTCCTTTAGGAATTTCATGGAGGATGTGATGGGAACAATGGAAATGGATGATAGTGATCCTTCATATGTTTTAAGAAGTTTGATAAAGCCAAGTGATGTCAAATATCCCACTAGCCGATCAAGCCATATAGCCTCCCTGCAACCCTCTGTGGCTACAACATACTCAGCCTCTGTGGTAGACAAAGCAATGCACTTCCATGCGTGAGATATCCACGACACTGCACCACCTGCAAAGGTGAACACATAACCAGAAGTGGGTCTCCTACTATCCACAAGCCCTACATAGTCTGAATCTATGTACCCAAGTACACGCATGTCTCCTCTACCAAAGCAGATGCACATCTACTTGGTACCCTTCATGTACCTCATGATGCACTTAACTGCATCCTAATGCCTCTTTCCTGGATTAGCCATATACCAGCTAACAACTCCCACTATAAATGCAATTTCTAGTCTAGTAGCTATCATAGCATACATAAGACTCCCAACTGCTAATGCATAAAAAACCTTGGCCATCATGGTCCTCTCCTCATCTGATTTAAGACTATCCATATGACTCAGTTTCACATATGGAGGCAATGGAGTACTCACTGCCTTCCCCCCCTCCATATTGAAATGCTGCAATACTTTTGTAACATACTCCTTCTGTGAAAGCCAAAGGAGTTTCCTACTCTGATCACGTGTGATGCGCATACCAAGAATATGACCTGCAAGTCCCAAATCCTTCATATCAAAGGCCTCATGCAACTAGGCCTTTAATGCATCTAGCTCGTAAGTATTCCTACTAGCCAATAGCATATCATCCACATATAGCGCCAAGAGTATCAGGCTATTATCCTTAGGCCTTTTAGTATAGAGGTAGTGATCAATTTCACTCTTGCTAAAACCTTGGGATCAAATGAAAGCATCAAACTTCTGATACACCGCTTCCTGGCCTATGCTTGGCTTTTGCCTAGTCTTGAACCAGGGGATGTAATAGCTGCTTGCCAGGTCTAGAAATGGTAGATGCGGGAAGCCTAGATCATTTTTTTCCAAGGCACCATATGGAATGTTTCTTGAGGACACAGACACCATGTATGTTCACTCCACCCAATCGTTCCAAGTTAAGATCTCCACAAATGGAGGTCGTAGCGTAGTTAGCTGTTCCCATCGTGTCCTCCATAGCCCATCTTCGGCATAGTTTCCCTTCACCTCGAGGTCTAGCCTGTAGAACCAAGGGCTTACACTTGCCATGTATACCTTACCCATAGCTTAATAGGTAGCCAAATATGCCCTGTCGGCCGCATCTGAAGGCTTGCTATAGTCCCCATTCAGGTACAAAGCCTTCCGGCTGCACCATGTAAATTTCCTCATGCAAATCCCCATGCAAGAAAGCTGTCTTGACATCCATCTGCATAAGCTCCATATCTGTTGCTGCCACTAGGCCAAGCATGCATCTAAGTGTGGTCATCTTCACAACCACAGAGAATATCTCATCAAAGTCCACACCCTTCTCTTGCTTGAACCCTTTAGCGACCAAACAGGCCTTGTACCTAGGCACATCATCACTTGTGACCTTCATCTTATAGGCCCATTTACAGGCAATGCTTTCTTTCCATGTGGCAAAGAAACCAAGTCCCAAGTCTTATTCTTCATAAGTGAACTCATCTGTGGTTGCATAGTATACTCCCACTTACGTTGATCCTCGTGCATCATAACCTCTCTGTAACAAGAAGTCTCCCCGCAATTAGTAAGCATCACATAGTCTACCCTTGGAACAAACCTATCAGGCGGTCTAAACACTCTAGATGATCTTCTCAAGGGCATTTCAGCTTGCTGTCCCACTTGCATATCAGCCACATTTGGCTCATCATTTCCACCAATAGATGATCCATCATCTACCCTTGATTGTATACTTGTGGGAGTACTTGGTGGTACCATTTCTTGCACATTTAGTGCATGGACAACTTGCTGTCTATCAACATATGCAGGTGGATTCATGTCCTAGAAAGTGATTCTCCTCATTTTCACATCCCTCATGGGTGCCTTATGCATTTTCTTCTCATTGAAGGCTACATCATGGCTGCGTATGATCTTCTTTGCTTCTGGATCCCAGAGATGATAGCCCATCTCTCCACTTTCACCATAACCCAGAAAGATGCATTTCCTAGACTTAGGATCTAGCTTCTTTCGAAGCTCTTTTGGCACATGTGCATATGCCTCACACCCAAATATACGCAAATGAGAGTAAGAGGGCTTTTTGCCACTCCATGCCTCTTTAGGAATACCACCATCCAAACTCTTACTAGGTGATTTGTTGATCACATGCACTACAGTCTTCATTGCCTTAGCCCAAAAACCACTAGAAAGCCTTGCATTGGAAAGCATGCATTGCAAACTTTCTTGAATGGTATGGTTCATCTTTTCTACAGCTGGATTTTGCTTTGGAGTATGAGGGGATGTGAGCTCCCTCTTAATCCCATGTATATCACAGAAATGCTGAAAGTCATGAGAGAGATACTCTCCACCATTGTCAGTCCTCCGTAGGCATTTAAGCATTCTACCTGACTGATTTTCAACCAAGGCCAGCCATTTTTGAAATACCTGGAACACATCACTCTTCCGAGCTATAGCATAAGCCCACACTTTCCTAGTTGCATCATCAATGAATGTCACATAGTATTCAGCCCTACCTAATGACCCTGTAGGCATGGGACCACCTATGTCTGGATGCACCAAATCAAGCTTTTTAAACTCTTTCTTTCCCCTTCTTTTATGGGCTGATTTATTTTGGTTCCCATAGAGACAATGCTCACAAAATTCAAAATCAGAGAAACTTAAATGCGGTACATAACCTAAATGGCATAAGAGTTTCATCCCATTTTGGCTCATATGTCCCAACCGGCAATGCCATAAAGAAGTTCTTGGCTGCTTGGTTATTGCAACAACATGATCAAACACCCATGATACATGTAAGGGATACAAAGTCCCACACTTGGCACCCCTAGCCAAAAGCATAGAGCCCTTCTGAATTTTCCAACTCCCAGAACCAAAGAGTCTGAAAACCAGTGTCATCTAGCTAACCCGTTGAAATGGAAATCTTGGTCAACTTAGGCTCATGTCTCACATTTTTCAAAATAAATGTAGAACCATTTGCAAAAGAAAACTTTATGTCACCTACTCCCACTATGTCACATGCATAGTCATTTCCAAGATGCACACCACCTATCTTTCCACTGTCATAAGTGGAGAACCATTCCCTATGGGGAGTAACATGGAATGAAGCACCAAAATCCAAAATCCAATCCTGGGAATATGCATCATCTAAAGTGGTAAGCAACTTTGCAGATAAACTAGACATGAAGAGAATGTCATTGTCACCATCATGTGTGACTGCATTGATCTCCTTGATCTTCACTTTTTCTTTGTCCTCCCTTGGACTCTCTTCTTCTAATTTGCACCCCAATTTTCATTCTTTTTCTTATCCTTTTTCTCTATTTTAAGCTTGTAGCAATCCTTTTTCATGTGGCCCCTTGCCACAATAGTGACACTCAATGTTCTATGCCCTAAACTTGCTATGGGACTTTCCTCTTTCTTGAAACTTCCCCCTGGACTGTGATTTGCCCCTTTGCACATTTAAGGCTACATCCTGCTTGTTGCCTTCCATTGACTTCCGTCTAATCTCCTCGGCCAACAAGCTACCAACCACATCATCAAAGCTCAATACTCCACCAGGTGCAAAGTTACTGATAGTAGTACGAAAAGTATCCCATGAGGATGGTAATGAGTATAAGAGAAATATTGCCCTCATTTCCGCATCGAAATTTAGATTTTGAGCTTGAAGTTGACTGAAAATGATATTAAATTCATTCAAGTGCAAAGCTATGGATACTCCCCCCTTCATGTGCAGCTCAGATAATCTCTTCATGAGATAGACTTTGTTTGAGACAGTCTCTTTCTCATATGTAGCACACAACTTTTTCCATAAAGCTTCCATAGTCTTTTCAGTGACTACTATGAAATAAACTATCTCCCCAAGATGAAGTCTAATGGTAGACTTTTCCAATGCATCCAACTCATTCCATTCATCTGTGGACATAGTTGTAGGCTTAGCTACAATCCCTTGCAAGGGCTTTATCTGCTTCTTTTGAATAAGCACATCCCTTATCTATTCTTTCCACAAAGAAGAGTTTGTCCCACACAAAGATGCCATGATGCAAATAAAGAAAAATCCCAAATGCTAGTGCCTGCAAGAGAGAACCACACCAAATACTAGGTGTCTTTTCAGTGACTACTATGAAATAAACTGTCTCCCCAAGATGAAGTCTAATGGTAGACTTTTCCAATGCATCCAACTCATTCCATTCATCTGTGGACATAGTTGTAGGCTTAGCTACAATCCCTTGCAAGGGCTTTATCTGCTTCTTTTGAATAAGCACATCCCTTATCTGTTCTTTCCACAAAGAAGAGTTTGTCCCACACAAAGATGCCATGATGCAAATAAAGCAAAATCCCAAATGCTAGTGCCTGCAAGAGAGAATCACACCAAATACTTGGTGCATACAAATGTGTATGCCACAGTTGAAAGCATCAAAAGATACAGCTGATTGATGTGCATGTACTATGCATCCATATGAGCAAATCTGGCCCAAAAGAAAATGCCAATTGCAATGGCAATCCAAAATGCCAATAAGTTCCAAATGGCTCAAGCATAAACACCATCCATGGGCATATGCATCAACAATATGTCATCCAAGAGAGCATAACACTATCAATGCATCACCTGCAATGTGTCAAAGCTATCCCTCAACATGAAATAGCATCCATGTGCAAAGCGTCCATAAAAATAGCATCCCACAAGGCAATCTAGGCCTATCAGTGCATCCAATAAGGATCGCAATGCATCCAAATGGCCTATAAATCATCCACTACAACCTAATGCATACCACAAATGAGCGCACAAATGGCTGGCACACTGCAACTAGAGTGATTTGCATAAGGTATGCTCAAGAAATCATGGTCCCATGGCAATGACTGCTACTGAAAATAGAACCTGAGATGCCTTAAAACATGGGTGCCATTGCATAATCGTACTCATCAAGACAATCTTCAAATATTTCTCTCCTATTTGAACTCCAAAATCCCAACAGATGAGTGAGAAATGGGAGTCAACACTTATCCACTGCCATGTGGCATAAATCTAAGGTTTCAAAACCTTAGAATGAAAAGTGCATAATAGAGAGACAAAATCAAATACACAGAGATCTATAACTTTGAAAATACTCCACCGAATCGTGCAAGAACTGGCAGGTAGGGGTTTTTAGGCGTCTGCAACACAATGGGACAGACAGTTTTGGAAACCGTAGTCCCAATCATTGGGTCCAACACACAGACTGAAAAAAGTTTTTGAAAACTGATCTATTTCTAAACTCCATCGGAGTGTAAATGATGAGCAACATAGAAGTTTTAGGATCTCTTGAGTCATTAGAACTGACAGATCTACAAATGGTTGCTCCAAACTTGAGTTCCAACACCCGGGCAGAAAACTGTTAAAACTGACACAATGAGTCAGAAATCCAATGAAATGATCCCAAATTCAAGAATGAAGGTGTTTCCAAGCCCTTGAAGTGAAGTGGACACCAAAATCAGGAAATGGTTGCCTCTGCAAGTCAATACGAAGTTTTTGTCATCGAACAAAACATGAAAAGGCTCAAAAATGACTTTTTCCTTTAAAAACACTTAACAGGCTCTCAAAACCACTTCGCAAAACCAAAGTGACTTTTCCAAAGGTTTCTTCAAGTCTCTGCACACTCGGATGCAAGTAAAATAACCCACAAAGCTTCCCACAGAGATTCTCCTTCCTCCCATAGAGCTGGTGACTTCCAGGCATTCACACATGCTCAACTAGATCATCCGAGCTCTAGCACTAGTTGAGAGTGCTCTCAATGAAAGCAGGACGAAAGAGGGAGAGAGAGAAACAGAGATCCACACAAGTTTTTGGTGGGTACAAAACACCCTACTCTTCTTTTTCATTCATTTATATATGTGTTTGAGTATTGTCCATAACCAGGGTAAAGGCACAGTGACCTTTAACCCCCACAGTGCAAGCAAAGGAGGTGCTTGGATCTTGTGATGCTGCTGGTGTAAGTCATGAAGCTTACAACTCTATTTTTAAAATTTTCAAATCTACTATGGAGGAAAAGTATAAGATATCTACAATTCCATTGCCAACACCGTGGTCTATACGGCTTGCACGTCAAGAAACAAACCAATGTGCTAGAGAAAAGCTTGGAGGATACCATTGTGTAAGTGGCACAATGACTTGGAAGAGTAAAAAGAAATATGGCATCCAAACGTTTGAGATGAATGCTTTCAATAATGTTTATGTGGATGTAGACAATTTGTAGAGAGCCATGGTAAAATTCTATGGGATGAGAGAAGAAGGTAAGAGAAATTCCCTCTTCACATTCAACTTTATTTCTTCTCATTTCTATATCCTTACTGTATTTCTCTTTCATTGTACACATGGCAAGCTAGTATTTGTTATAGAAATGGATGAAGCTCAGTTGGTAAAAGAACGCAAGCTAGAGAGGGTGAGCATTTGTATTATGAATGACACCTTGTGTTTTGCTCAAGGGGATGAGGAAGTTGAGCAGGGTTTCTCATTCCAATCTGAGAAGGACATATGGTGGCTTGCAACCTTTGAGACCCCAAAGGAGTGCCACGAGACATTGAAGTGGGTTTTGGAGAGAACCAGCATCCTGTTGATTATTCGAAGAAGAGGTAAGGCAAACATTAATAGTGGATGGGCATGGAATGTTTTAAGTTGAATGGCATCTAGCTAGTGATTTGAAGACCCTCAATTGCTTGTATGGTTGTGATACAGGTGCAGATGCAAAATGGACATGCTTGTATTGCACCCACTCTCAGAAGATGCAAAAGGGAAGACTACAGTGGGAAAATGGCATCCTTTCTTGCAACCAAAGTGCAGCCCCTGATCTTTACAAAAAGGACCCTAAGTGGGACCCCATTCTAGCAATTCCATTGGAGCAGGTACACGTGTGTACTTTGCATGCTAAATTGCATATACTTGATAAGTTACTCTATCTCGATCTAGTTTATGCTTGGAATTTGAGGCCACAGCATAAGTATTTGCACAATGCATTGCAAAAGCTGAAGAACTACTCTCACTAATGGGACTTCATGGAGGCAATGTGAAACTTAAGCAGGACAAGAAACAATCAAGAAAGACACAAAATCTTCTTGCTAAAGTGTCCATGGGTGGAGGAAAGGCAAGGAGGTTCTTGTCAAACCACAATGCTGATAAAGAAAAACATACATTGGCTCAAAGCACCCTAGGTTGGGAATACTAGAAAGCTTTGTGTGAGTGCACTACAAATCAAGGTTCACATCCGCGAATTGCTACTTTGAGAGCAAAATTATGGAAAAAGCTTGATGCATTTATAAAGTTGCTTAGACAACGTCAAACATATGAGCTTTATTATGAGAGATTCAGGACAGCATTAGGAGAATTCATATCATTGATGGTATAAGCATGGGGGGAGTCACATATTACACATTACATGGTAATCTTCCTTAGGTTGAAATTTTGTGCTTTAAACTTGAGTTAGCTTATGTCTCTAATACAATGTTTTTGTTTACATCATATTCTTTAAACACATGCACCATGGTTTGTGGAGCAATGGGGCCCTCTGTCCACTTGGAATACTCAAGGAATGGAGAAATCACACTATAGAGCAAAGGCAACATACTTCAAGAATACAAGGCATGGGGGTGGTATCGCGCGAAGCAATGCACTACACAAAATGTTTGTTTGGATTTATAGATGTCTAGAGGCCAGGACTCTCAAGCACGATAAGGTAGAGGTATCAAGTCTCGCAAAAGCAGTTCAACATGTCAAGAAGACAAGGAGATGTGCTACTTGGAAGTCCTCAATAGGGAGCCAAGGGGTTGCGCTTTGGTTGCAACATAGAGTCAGACAAGGGAGGCATTGGGTTTTAAGAGAGGCCCAAATGTAAAATGTTTGATGAATAGATTCAATACTATTTTGAGTCAATTATAAATTCCAAAATTCACGAATTTGTTTGAAAATTACAGAATTCATGTGTGACATGGCAGGGCAAAGGGGTGAGTGGGTTGGGAGGGAGGGTGGTGAAGATTAAGTATTATCGAACTGGCGACAAAAGACTAGGGGGGAGGGGGTGCCCTCAAAAAATCCTAATTTAAAAGAAAAACCCTAAAGTGCTTTTAAAAGACTATATAAAGCACTTCAAAACCCTAAAATCCCTCATTTATATGGCACGAGTTAAACAAAATGCTAGACCCACTGGATGCCATTTAGATGCTACTTGTTCTCTTCCTCACAACTCCATGGCCTCCGAACACACTACAAGCCCAATGACCAAGAGGGCAATGATCATCAGGAGTCCAAGCAACACGAGTCCCCACCATCCGACTCTCATGGGGGATCCTAGGGATCTCAGCACCATGAGGAGTCCCAGCATGATAAAGGTTTCAAGCACGATCAGGGGTCAGGCTCTTAGTCATTCCACACAACTAATTGTGGAAGTGAGAGGTCTCCTAAGAGGGTCAAAATAGTCCAGTCAATCGTGATCAACTACCCCTCCCTCCTCCGTGGGGTCCTGGCATGGAGCATCTAGACCAACAAGGGAAGAAAGAAAGGCAAAGAGAGGAGATGGAGACATTACAGGGGCCACAACAAGGGGAAGTATTTGGCAGGCTCATAGATATAATGAACCTTGACCCCAATCCTCCAACCAAGCAAACCGCATGGAAGAGCACCATCAACACTCTGTGCCTTGATATTATCAAATATGAGGAGCCTCTAGTACGAGTTGAGCAAGAGCCTTAGCCTGCTGTCTCACAGCCTCATGAAAAACACCTATTTCATTAATTTTGGACTGGTGCACTATCCAAATTCGTTTTGTGAGATAATTTTGGATAAAGCATTTTTAAAAAAGAGGCTCTTATAAAACAAAACTTAGAGTCAAAAAGTAAGATTAAAAAAAATCAAATTAGAAAAAATGATGTGACATGTTATTAAAACTAGAGTACATTAAAAAAAGAGGATATCACATTGTTAAAAGAGACAAAAAGTAAGATTTGAAAAAATCAAATTAGAAAAAATGGCGTGACATGTTATTAAAACTAGAGTACATTTAAAAAAAAGTATGACACATTTGTATAAGAAGTAGATCATGTAACTCAAAGCCATATGGTGTCAAAAAACACCTTCCATTAGCTCAGCCTAGAAGATTTCATCTTTGTCTCTCTTGTCTATTACAACTTTACATTAGAGAACTAAAAAGTCTTTGTGGAACTCTCGACAGTATGGTAAACATGATGAATTCAAAGTAAATGAAAGAATAAAACTATTTCTAGGTTAGGAGAACATAAGCCCTTGTGTTTGCTACATTGAGAGCGAAAGAAGGCTCTTATGTATGGTGTCTTCAAAGATTAAAGAAGACCCTTTCTAGCTTCTTTAGACCATATCTTTTCTCGAGGTATTATATATGCTATACAATGCCTAAAAACTAGCAATGCAATACAGACAGAGTGTTTCTACAATGAGGTCATAGCCAACACAATGGGAGGGATGCTGCCCAAGAGTGAAATGAATGAAGGTGGAGTACGTCACATGATCAATAGCATCATAGGAAATATGAAGAAATGTGAGAAGACTTGCGAGATGACTTGCCTCCTAATATTGACATGGAGAAATTAGGTTTTTGGGATTTGAAGTGGAAAGAGGAGAAGGGTAGAAGCAAGAGGGCAAAAGACATAGATTTACATTTCACTATTTCGAAGAGAGTGCTATATGAGCAATCAAAACATTCATGTGATCCATCTTCTGAGGCATGGTTAGCTATTGAGGGTAGTCGCGAGGATGCTTCTCACAAAGCACATTCATTTAGAAATGGCGATTGTTCAATTGTGTTAGGTATCCCCCATGAGGCTATAGAGGCGGGTGAGAATCTTAGTGCTAGCTCATTTGGAGTATGCTTTAAAGTCACTTTTAATGGCATCTCTTTCTTTCCTCGAAGTATTACTTATGCAACGAAGCGCTACAAAGGAAACATATCTCACACCTTAAAGTCATTTGACAAAGAGTATGGAATGCAAATATTACATCCAAGGATTGTGTCAGATGCATGGGATTTACTAGAAGCTTACCTTGGATCAACATTTTTCCATACTTCAATGGAGGGAGTATTGGAGACATGATGATGTAGCTACCCTTTGAGAAAAGGACTTTCAGAAATCAAGTGTTATTCTTGAAAGGCAATGGAGTCACTAGGAGAGAACCAGATCCAATACTAAGTGACGTATAGCTTACGAGATTTAAGGCATTTGTGGAAGCTACCCCAGACATCATACACGCATTGGTTGATGCATTAGTAGCTGTGCACCAAGAAGGCATTATACATTGTGATCTACACCCTTTCAATGTCATGCTAGATTTTATAAAGAATCATAGTCCACGGGTTGGCATCATTGATTGGGG
Source organism: Dipteris shenzhenensis (assembly GCF_047967505.1). Lineage (NCBI taxonomy): Eukaryota > Viridiplantae > Streptophyta > Polypodiopsida > Gleicheniales > Dipteridaceae > Dipteris > Dipteris shenzhenensis. Next base: position 24,509,466 of record NC_141605.1, on the reverse strand, counting down.
ATTGCTACTTTGATACACTGAATCAAGAGAAGCTATTAATTTTGTGAAGCGTACTTCAGATGTGGATGATGTGACTTGTAAGATCAAGAAGAGTACATCAATAAGACAAAATCGACTCTGGCCTTGGCAAGCTCTAGAGATAATCGACCCTGAGAACACCAATGCTTACAGTAAAGAATCTGATGTGTTTGCCATGGGATACATGATTAAAGAGGTTATTAATTTTTATAAGGAGTGTAAGGAATACTATTTCAAAGAGGATTACACAAAACAGTCGGCATGGAGTGGCAAGTTGCGGCAGATTTATTGCAATGCAACTAAGTATATATTTGTGGAAAAACAAAATAGAATGACAATGGCCGAGATGAATAATCGACTAGCAAGATTTAACACTCAACCCCATGCCTGTTTGCGGCCTACAGTTGAAATGATGCCTCAGTTTTATTAATCCGATTTTATTATAAAGCTACTCTCAGACAATTATGTTTATAAACTATAATGTTACTCTTTCAATGCATTTTGAATACTAGTATATGCATGTATACTATTTGAATTTAATAAAGTATTATAAAATATATTTATAAAAAATTCTCAAATTTTTATCTTCATGTTGTAACTTCTTGCATTTTGAATACTAGTATATGTGTTTATAGTATTTGAATTTAATAAAGTGTAAAGTGTCTTAGAATGTATTTTTTATTTTTTTTCAAAATTTTATATTTGTGTATTAGAATTGTGTATTAATTTGGGAAGAGTTTGTGTTTATTATGGTTAAACTCAAACCCATGAGTCATGCATACAAATTTTTATTATAATGATTAAATTGAAACTCACCAGTCATGCACAAATTGGCAATCTAAATTTTGAAGGTCATGCACACACGTGGAGGGGGGGTTATAATTAAGGTTCTCATTTTATTTTGAAGTACATCGGTCTGCTATCATTGCATCTTTTTTCAGCATTCAAGTGATTGACTATGATAATAAGGAGGAATTAGGTGTTGTTAGGGTGACAAGAGACATAGGTCATCCCACATTCTCTCATGTTCGTGAACAAATTGAAGGTGATGAGCTTCTATTGGAACCCTTTGAGTTTGTTGAGGATGAATATACAATAACCAAACAGCAAGAGGAATGATGGACAATCAGTGATCAACTCTTAGTGCATATCAAGAGAAGTCTATGCTGCATAGAGGAAACTCCTTATCCATGTAAAAGACATTGCACTCAACTAGCTGACGACATAAATCTTGATGCCCAAGTGCACATGTCTTCAAAGCTTTCTAGTAGATTACTGAGCCCAAGTATTCTTGAACTTTGACAATGTGAATTTGATAGAGTTAGATCAAAGCTAAAGGAAATGGTAGTGTCAAGGGATGATAAGTTTGAGTTGCATTCTGAGGACTTCAATGGGGTGCCCCATGTGCAAATTTGGTGTCATGAGTGTAATGAACTTTATGATAAAGGATTGATAGAAGGCAAGCATGCAACATACAATTGCTTCTCTAACTTCATGAGATTTCACATATTAGAAAGTAAAAATCATGAGCTCAAGTATATGGTTGCTTGAGGAATATGAAAAGAAGATATGCCCAAAGTAGTGCATCAACCGACAAAGGATGACAAAAAAGAGAGAAGATGCGATAGAGAAGATGAAATCTTTTATGTCAACAAATGAAGGTATTATTTGTTCCTTTATTCCTCAATTAGTATTTGCCATCTTCTTACATTAAGTCTCTTACTCATCTCCTATCATTTCAATAGGTTGGGATTTTGAGGTTGTTGAAGCTACAATACATGATTTTAAGGACAAAAGCTTGGTGAAGGTGCGATGCAAATATGATGATGGCTGGTTGTGTTTATGTCCTCCAAGATTTGTACACGGTTCTCAATGAACACACAAAGTCAAACTCTCATATCAAGTCGCTCATGAGAAAAGATGAAAATCCAAAGGTAGCACTCACTGGCTTGCGAGGGCATCCTTGAAAGGCTAAGGAGCATGATCCAAAGCAAAGATCTCTTAGCAACTTTTTGGTTTCAAAAAAAACTAGAAGCCCAAGTATGAGTGCTTTCTCTATTGATTCAAGTTTTAATAGAGAAAATGAATCTTCTTTTGTAAATTTTTACTTGCTATGTTGGGGCCTTTGGAGGCATGAGGTCAAAGTAGGTAACAAGTATGTCAAGATAAAGCCTTTCTTAGATGATCAATGTGGCGGGAAGTATTGGTTTATAGAGCATCATGTTAAGGTGACATTACATAATGGATGTACTGATATTCATGTGAATGGATGCTTTCGTCACATAAGTTGCATATGCATTTCACAAGATGGGCAACCCTTTAAAGGTTTTACATGCCACCATTGCAAGGGGATAGTTAAACTTGTTGACTTTAGAATGAGATTGTACAGAGAAGAGAAGGTTGAGAATAAGAGAGGAGATAGGGGTACCGGTTGTGGAAGAAGGCTAGATTATCTTACAAAGAGTGAGCTTAGAAATGCAACTCTTTTTGCTAAAAGTCAAGTAAGAGACCTTTCTAAGCAACTATGGTGGACAAAGTTTCAGGTTGCCATTCTTTTAGTAAGAGTCCACACTTAAGGGAAGCTAGCATAGAGTCTCTCAATCAAAAGGATGTAAAACAATTTTGCAACAATATAATCAAATCCCATAGATTGAAAAAGTTTGGTGGTAAAGTTGCCTTATGGGACTTTCTACAAGATGTTGCCACAAACATAATCAAGTCAAGTGCTGGACAAAGATATAGTGAGAACACAAAGGCAATATTTGAGGTTGCAAGGATGTGGGGAGGTCCAAGGTTACATGACTTGTTGAGTTCCAACCTCAATGGACCTTCTTTATCAACGACAAAGCGAGGGCAAAGACTTGCTACTCAGTTTGTACCTGGTATACATGGATATCTTTTTGATGCAATCACTAAAATTTATGAAAAAGAAAAACAAAAGCATGGAATCATGTCAAGGATTCCCTTCATCATAGTTGAAGATGAAACTGTAATAAAGAAGCAGATAAGGTAACCTCCTTTTTCTCTGAATTATTTTCATAATCTAAATCTTGTTTTTGAATGCAAGAGGATTGCATATGATCTTACAGACTTTGGCTTATTATTGCTTGTAGGTGGAATCCAAAGGATGACATGCTTGTGGGTTTTGATGGATATAAAGTAGATGATCATGAGTGCATGAGTACATGCATGATCAAAGTGGGAGAAGGACAAAAAGGATATGATCAGATTATTGATGCATTTCAAAATTGTGTCATTGGTGGATGTGCAAGAGTTTTTCTTGCCAATCCATTGCATGATGCACTCCCATGCTTGGTTCTTGCACTTCATTACATTTGCGGCCGATTTGATGCATGGGATGCTATTTTAAACTTATGGAATGAGAAGCTAAAGACCACGGTTGGTCCAATTATTGGACATGCATCTGATGGTGATAGTCAGCGAAGAACATTGGTGATCTCTGATTATCTAGATAAAAGAGGTAGTAGATTTGGGATAAAATGGGATGGATGGCCTCTCTCAGCAAAAGTTTTAGAAAATCAAGTTTTTGGGTTGCATGATCAAGATTTTGTACATAATGGAAAAAAGTTAGTCAATGTTCTTGACAAGCCTAAGCGTCAATTGGCTATTGGCAATGTTTGGATCACCTTAAATCATGTCATTATTGTGTATGATGATTTTTCTATCGACAAGCATATGCTAAGGGAGGGAGACATTAGGTGAGATGACCCCCAAAATTGGGGGCTGGAGCTCAAAGAATATGCAGTAGACAAGTGCAATGGTGCTTGGGAGAATCGGCAAACAATGATATTCATAGAAAAGAGAGGAGCATGCTAGGAACATAAGCTTATCTTGAAATTGCTGGAGACTACATCGACATCTTCTTATCTCCACATTTGAATCTTGTGGATCGAGCCTATCTTGTGGGCAAAGTCTCTTTTCTCTTTCAAATTTGGAGGTCTTGGATTGTTCATCATGCCAACTATACGTTGAATAGAAACTTCATAACTAAGGAAGCTTTCTTAGATGTGCAACTCTCATGCCATTTTGTGGTCCTACTAATCAAGTACTTTAGAGAATTTTATCTTGGCCTAAGGTGTCCTTTACATCTTACATGTTTAGATGTAGTTGAAATCTTCTTCAGCAAGATTGGAAGCATGGTGGGACAAGAACACGCTTATGACTTGGTGGATATGCTACATAGTGCAGGTAGTATGAATAGGCTTGCACACTTTGAATGCAAAGAGGATAGTCCTCTATTTACAAGGGCACATAAGAAGCAAGAACATGTCTGGAGAGAATTGAATCTCAAAGAGAGCATGCAAGAAGCTAATCTAGGGGACTATGAGTGTGTGTCAAGTGATGATAAAATCATCAAAGCATTGAAGAAGGGACTAAAAAGTGCTCAAGAAAGGTGTGAAAGTTTGCATATGAAGCCAAAGGGTGAGAATATGAAGTGGTGGATGGAACCTTGGTCAAATGGATTTACAAATGCATATTCACAAGAATCTGATTTTGAAGAAGGAGACCAATGTCAAGCAGATCATGTGTCAGAAATAGATGATAATGACAACGATGCCTCCACAAGTGAAATCAAGCATGTGGTGGATTCTCTCCTAGATGAACAAGAAGTAGTGAACCCAGTTGTTACCATTGATGGTAAAACTCTCTTCAAGTCCACATTGGTAAACCAACTTACTGGAAATACCACACTCTCTAGAGATAGACTCACAAGGGTTTGCCAAGGAGTATACTACTCTAAGGAAGATATACCTCTTGCTACATCAAATGAGAACCTATTTGGAATAGGTTCTAATTGTGCCGTATTCTTTCACGAAGAACACAAAACAAGGAAAAGAAAAAGGAAATGCAATCCAAGATCTTTGCAAAAAAAGAAAACACAAGCTATATGGTACCTTGGACGAGTTCAAAAAATAAGGAGAAAGGTTGGTGGGGGGTATGTGGAATATAAAAGAGGGTTCAACCTTTCAGATAGACCTTTTGGAGTAGAAGTCCAGCTTGCATGGTATTAAAAAGCAAAAGGTTCAAGATGCTTCACATATGACCTTACAGACCTTAACATGATAAATATTGAGAGCATAATTGCATTGGCAAAGCTCACCTATGAGTGTAATAGCAATAAGTATACTTTAGATGAGAATGATTGGAATGTATTCAATGACTTTGTAAAGGGGCATTAAACGCACTTGGTAGGGGCTTCTTTGTGGGTTTGATATGTCTTGGTAAGGGTTTTCATGGAAGAAAAAAAGTGGAAAGGTCTTCTAGAAATGTGACAAAGAAGAATGATATTTCCATCTTTTGCTTCTCTAACAATGACATGGAAAAAGTGGCAAGGCCAATCGTGAATGTGGCCGAAAGCATGGTGTTTTAGTTTTCTCTTCTCTACTCCTTCTCTAACAATAAAGACATGGAAGAAATTACTAAGTCTTAGATATACATTGTTTAAACAAGTTTCCAATCTTTCACCTAAGAAAGCTCTAGATGTTTGTATTTGGCAAGAAATAAATATTATATATCGTCATTGAATGCTTTGTAAAATTGGGTAATCTATATGTTGAGATATCAAGCTCCACTCGTGATATGCCAGGGTGACTATTGTGCATTTATGTCACCAACTTGTTAGCTGCAAATGCGGTTGGTACACCGCCCATGAATAATAGCTGGATGACAGCTATCTTTATGTACTCTAGTTCGTGGCTCAGTTCGTATGCCACATTAGTTAGTTGATTTTGGTTTGAGACCCACATATAGGGTTCTTCTATTTCTTTGTACTAGAGTTCTTTTGGCTTTCACAACTAAGAAGAGGAAAACTATTTTCAGCCTCCACCCTTGTGTGTATTCCCCCATTGTGTATGTGAGAAAGCTGCAAGTGAGACTCCTTCCTTCTCTCCCACTATCTTCACATGGTATTTCGTGGTAAGGAGCTCAAGAAAGCAAACCAAGTTCGCAGTGTCCTGGTAAGAGGACCAATGTTGCTTTCCTTTTTCGAGTTTGGGAGCAAATCTCTACAAGTAGCACAACCGAAAAGTGCAAGAGTGCATTGTCTCATATTGAGACACCCTTCACGATGTGGCAAGAGGGAAATATATGTTGCAGGGCCATTTTGAGGCCCGTTTTGGAGGCGGAAGTTCTCCACAAGCACTGAGAAAAAGGCCCTATTTTTGCTGTGTGACCACTGCTCTATAGGTCGGTGAAAAGTTGCTGCAAAAATTGCATCGTATGCCTGTGCACAGAGATACAGGGAGTTATAGAATCATCCTTATTGCTTGCCTGTTGATGCAAAATCATCACTAGGAAGTGACTGTGTGGTCAAACACCACTTTCGTTAGTTGTGCAGATTTGCCCTTGTGAGGCAGAAGCTGTGTTTTTTGCAGTGACAGAATATTTTGCGGTGTTCTATAATGGCGTCTGATTCTCTTTCACAGGTTGTCACTAAAAAGCTTGACAAGAACAACTTCCAAGCATGGAAGTTTAGAATGACGAATTTCCTTATGGGAAAAGGCTATTGGGAGCTCATTACAGGAAATAAAGAAGAACTAGTTCTTCCTAATGTTCCCAATCAACAGGAAATGCAGGCATTTAAAGGATGGCATGAGAGAGCCCGAAAAGTTATGTACTAGCTGTCTATCAGTATTTCAAATTCTATGATTATGCATATTCAAGATGCAAGTATGCCAAAGGAGGCATGGGATACTTTGGCAAAAATGTACAGCACAAGTACGCAAGCCAGGAGAATCAATGTGCAGAGAGAAAATATGACCATCAATGACTACCACATGAAGGTGAAGAAAATTGTAGATGCACTTACTTCCATTGGGTCGCGAGTGGAAGATGATGATTTAGTTTATGTGACCTTGAATGGTCTAGGAAAGGATTATGCACAGTTTCGGACATCCATTGCCATTCGTGAAAAATTTCTTGATTTTGAGGAGTTGTTTGCTCTTCTAATTTTTGAAGAGTAGAGAAATGGTGGTGCATCTTCTTTAGGAGGAACTTCAAAAGAAACTGTCTTCTACTCAAATGCTCGAAGAGGTAGAGGCAAAGTTAGAGCAGGCTGATCTGGAGGCCATGATAGAAATCAGAATATGCAACAAACTCAAGAAAACCAATCCTATGGAGGAGGACGTGGTAACTCTAGAGGCAAGGGGAGCCAAAGAGGTCGTGGTGGATGGCAGAGAGGCCAAAATGCAAACAGCAATGTTGAATGCTACTACTATGGTAAAATGGGTCATATGGCTCAAGACTGCTATAAAAAGCAGAATGACTGTTAGATAGCAATGCTCCACTCTCAAGATACTACATGGGAACTAGCTAACTCTACTTGTAATCCCCCCATATGAGGAGAAGGCATTTGAGTAGCTTGGTTATCCGGTAGGTCCTGGTTTGGACACTAGTAGCTCGATGCCATGCCCACTTTTGCTCGGCTTCGACGGGGAGCATGGCACCGACAGTTGCACCTCCGAGCATGGCCCCTCGACGTTACATCGATGGTTCACGGTGTTTCTCATGGATGTCTGTCAATGATCCTTCTGTAGGTTCACCTATGGAAACCTTGTTACGACTTCTCCTTCCTCTAAATGTGAGACTTTTTATACTAAAATCTATGCTTCATAGATTCTAATTTTGAATTATGTAATTTTGTTAGATGTTTTGGTGCACTCATTGAATGCTAACTAGATATGGTCCAATCATATTATTTATGCACATCTTCATGGCTCAAATCTTCCAATGTGTGGCCTGATGGTTGGATGGCTTCAGATAGAGTTGGCACACCACCAACTAGGCTACATGCAAGTGTGGGAAGGCATCCCTTGACTGACCGCACTGAGGGTAGATGGAGCATTTCTCAGGGTAGCCCACTCTCAAGTTGCAGGGCCTGTTTGGAGCCTCAGATGATCCCAAATGGCTGTGGGCTCAATGGGGATCGTAGATTAGTTGCTCTGTTTTATGCACTGGTTCTATCATATGGTCGGTGGCCTATTTCGGGACTGACCCCCAGTCGACCATTTTGGGCGGATTGGGTTGGCCACCCAATTGAGCCTAACCAACTACGACTGGTGGCTATATAAGAGCAAGCATGTAAAGCCCATTTCATCACTAGCTATAGCAACCCTGATTCCTTAGCATCTAGCCTCTGTCTTCTACTATTTCTAGCACGCCATCGAAGCTTCTTTCACAGGAGCACACGGTTGGGAGGCAGTGCCATCTATTGTCTCAGTTCTACAGTAATCAAATTTTTTATTCTCCATACTATCTTGTATTCTCTCTTGCATACGAGATCCTATGATCTGTTGAGCACAGACATTGTATTATTTTCTTACATGGTATCAGAGCCGAGACTCTAGCAAGAAGATTTGGTAGTGTGTTTCTATTTGCGAGTAGATTGTGAGAGATGGCCCAGCTCGCAAGACTGCGAATCCCACCGTTCTGCAAAAGCAGAAAGTTGGACGGCTCTAACTATCCTCTCTGGAAGTTCAAGATGAAGACCATCCTAAGCACATATGAGCTTTGGGACACTGCTACTGGGGTGGACGTGAGGCCGGTTCTGAGACCGGATCTAGCCAATGCAAGACAACAAATAGTACCAACTGCAGATGAGATTCTCGCGTGGACAAGAAGAAATGCCGATGCGCTGTGTTCTATTGTCTGCAGTGTTAGTGATTCTGTCATGGCATTAATTCAACATGTCACCACAGCGGAGGAGGCATGGACGGTCTTGAAAAATCAGTACAAGACCACGAATCAAATGCGGATTTAGAATCTGGAGAATCAACTCACAAACGAGAAGTTGTCTGAGTCTGAAGCGGCAGAGAAGTTCATCACTAGGGTGAAGAATTTGCGCAATCAGATGACTGTGATTGGCATCACCATCACCAGCGAGAATCTAGCACAAAGGTGCATACGGATTCTCCCACCAAAGTATGACGGTCTTGTTATGGTGCTGAATATGTAGAACAGAAATCTGCCCTTCAACTTTGAGGATTTCAAGGCGATGCTTCTGGAGGAGGAGATGCGTTAAAAGATGAGAACTAGAGAAGATTTGGCTTTCTGGACTAGATCAAAGAAAGGTAAGGGTAAGGACTCTAGTAACCCATCTTCTTTTGATGATAAAAAGAGAAAGAAGAAGATCGAGTGCTTCTATTGCAACAAGGCAGGGCACTAGCAGAATGAGTGCTACAAGAAGATTGCAGATGAGAAGAACGGAGTGAAGAAAGAGTCTAGCAATAGCACGCAGGTAGTACCAATAGAGCTGTTTGTAGCAATTGAGGAGATTTGCACGGAGGCAGTTCATGTACCTGTGGATGAACCTTGGATCATTGACAGTGGTGCATCGCACCACATGACCAGTCAAAAGGATTGGTATACCTCTCTACAGCCAATAGGGAATGACATCGTGGTAGCAGTCGGCAATGATGCAAAATGTCCAGCAAAAGGAAAAGTTATGATTGCTCTCAAGTCAAATGGAGTTGTAAAATAGTTGTCCGATTTCTTTATGTGCCAGATATTAAGAGGAACTTATTGTCCGTTTCTGCGATCACGGATCAGGACCTCAAAGTTCAATTCATTCAATTCGATAAGAATGGTGCATAGATCTTGGATCTTCAAGGAAAGGTCATTGGTAAAGGTACATGGTGCAACAACATTTACAAACTCTCAGCTTTCAATGCTCGAGTGGATGTGAAGAACACTAAGCTATGGCATGAGAGGTTTGGTCATCTAAACCTTAGTTCTTTGAAGGAGATGCATAAAAGTGGAATGATTGCAGACCTACTAGAAATTTTAGATCTGCTCGATGTATGTGAAGCTTGCATGATGGACAAGCAGCATCGATAGCCCTTTCCTAAAGAGGCCAGCAGGGCAAAGGCTTCTCTAGAGCTCGTTCACACGGAGCTCTGCAGAAAGATGGAGATGGAAGCTTTGGGTGGTTCCTTCTACTTCATGATGCTGATCGACAACTACAGTAGAAGGATATGGATATACTTCCTGAAGACGAAAGATGAGGCTTTCAGTAGGTTCAAGGAATGGCATGTAATGGTCAAGAAAGAATCGGGGAGGAAGGTGAAGAAGCAGAGATCAGACAGAGGTGGAGAGTTCACATTGACTGAATTCGAAAGTTACTGCAAAAGTCAACGAATCAAGAGAGGCAGAAACCCCCACCACATACATCACAGCAAAATGGAGTAGCAGAACGCAAGATGCGCGTCATCTGTGAAATGGGCCAGAGTATGATGAAAGGGAAAGATTTGCCAAAGACTTTCTGGGATGAAGCATGTAACACTGCAGTTTACATCCTCAATTGTAGCTACACAAAGGCTGTGAATAGGATGACTCCACTGCAAGCCTTTTCTAATAAGAAACCTTCAGCTGCACATTTCTGAGTTTTTGGATGTGATTGTTTTGTGCATGTCCCTGATGCTACCGGGACCATTGGGAACTGAAGAGCCGGAAGTGTATTTTCTTGGGCTACAGTCATTAAGGAGCCCCTCTTCTCTCTCTGAATCTCTCTCTCTCTCCCTCTCTCCTCTCTCTCTTTCTCTCCCTCCCTACTCTTCTCTCTCATTTCTCATTCTCTCTCTCCCTTTGGCAGCCACGGCTGCCAAGAGCCCCTCTTCTCTCTCTTAATTTCTCTCTTTCCCTCTCTCCTCTCTCTTTCTCTCCCTCCCTATTCTCTCTCATTTCTCATTTTCTCTCTCTCTCCCTCCCTCTCTCTCTCTCTCTTTCTTTCTCTCTCCCTTTCTCTCTCCCTCCTCTCTTCTCTCTCATTTCTCTCTCTCTCTCTCTCCCTCTCCCTCCCTACTCTCTCCCTCCCTCTAGCAGCCATAGCCGCCAGGAGACCCTCTTCTCTCTCTTAATCTCTCTCTCCTCTCTCTCTTTCTTTCCCTCCCTACTCTTCTCTCTCTGAATCTCTCTCTCTCTCCCTCTCTCCTCTCTCTCTTTCTCTCCCTCCCTACTCTTCTCTCTCATTTCTCATTCTCTCTCTCCCTTTGGTGGCCATGACTGCCAAGAGCTCGTATTCTCTCTCTTAGTTTCTCTCTTTCCCTCTCTCCTCTCTCTTTCTCTCCCTCCCTATTCTCTCTCATTTCTCATTTTCTCTCTCTCTCTCTCTCTCTCTCTCTCTCTCTCTCTCTCTCTGTCTCATTTCTCATTCTCTGTCTCTCTGTCTCTCTCTCCCCTCCTCATTTCTCTCTCATTTCTAATTCTCTCTCTCCCTTTGGCGGCCACGGCTGCCAAGAGCCCCTCTTCTCTCTCTTAATTTCTCTCCTTCCCTCTCTCCTCTCTCTTTCTCTCCCTCCCTATTCTCTCTCATTTCTTATTCTCTCTCTCTCTCTCTCTCTCTCTCTCTCTCTCTCTCATTTCTCATTCTCTCTCTCTCTCTCTCTCCCCTCCTCAAGAGTCCCTCCCTACTCTCTACTCTCTACTCTCTAGCTCCCTCCCTACTCTCTACTCTCTCCTCTGGCAATAAGACTTTTCATTCTCTCTCTTTCTCTCCGTCCTCCCTCTTCTATCTCTTAATCTCTCTCTCTCCCTACTCTCTTTCACTCTTTCTCTTCCTCCCATCTCTCTCTTAATTGTTCTCTCTCCCTCCTTCTCTTTCTTTCTTTCTTTCTCTCTTTCTCTCTCTTTCTCTCTCTCTCTCTCTCTCTCTCTCTCTCCCTCCCTCTCTCCTAGTCTCCCTCCCTCTCTCTCCTTCTCTACCTCCCCTCTCCTCTTCTCTGTCTCTCTGTCTCTCTCTCTCTCTCTCTTCAAATTTACAAACTCAAATTTCAATAAGAAACTAATTGAAATAGAACTCAAAAACTCAAATCAGAAACTAATTTAAAAAGAATTGTAATGCCTACTAAAAAAACCCCCTCCTCTCGCTGCCACGGCCGCCAGGAGTTTTCATTCTCTCTCTCTCTCTCTCCGCCCCTCTTCTCTCTCTTAATCACTCTCCCTCCCTCCCTCTCTTCCTTCTCTCTCTCTCTCTCTCCCTCTCTCTCTCTCTCTCTCTCTCTCTCTCTCTTTCTCTCTCTCTCTCTCTCTCTCTCTCTCTCTGTCTCTCTCTCTCTCCTACTTTCTCTCCCTCCTTTCTTTTCTCTCTTGATCTCCTGCTCTCTCTCTCACACTCTCTCTCTATCTTCTCTCTCTCTCTAGCTCTCTCTTTCTCTCTATCTCTCTTTTCGAATTTAGAACACAAATTTCAATAAGAAATTATTTGAAATAGAACTCAAAAACTCTAACAAGAAACTAATTGAAAAAGAATTGTAAGTAAAGAAAAAGAATTACAAGAAGATATGTAGAATTGTGAGTAAAGAAAAAGAATTGCAAGTACCTGGAAAAAGTGAAAAAAGTAAGGCTCCGCTTATCCTTGCTATTCCGCTCTTGGTTGCTTCCATGAAATGAGGAGAGAATGAGAATGAATGAATGGAAAGAAGTGTATATATAAGAAAAACTAGCCCACTCCTCCCACTCACGAATAAATTTGAATTTTAAAAAAAGAGAGGGAAATTTGAATTCATTCTTCTAGATAAATTTGAATTCAAAATTGTATTTAACATTCTTCTTGACACTATTTGATTTGTGTTCGACATTCCTCTCGTATGTCCCTCTTCATTCTTCTCGTACATCTCTTCTTATTTGTCGCTCTTGCTCGTGGTAGGCTCTTGTTTATCACTCTTGCTCATGGGTTGTTCTACTCTTAGTTGTAAGAATTCGACCTCTCTCCCTCTACTCCTCTCCTCTTCTCTATGTAGTGGGCTCTCTCTCTCTCTAGTCACATATCTCTCTCTCCCTAGTTGCATACATTCCTCTAGTCGCATACCTTCCTCTCTCCCTCAAGTCTTCTCATCTCTCCTCTCTCTCTAGTCGCTTACCTTCCCCTCTCCCTAAAGTCTTCTCATCTCTCCTCTCTCTCTAGTAGTGTTTCCCTCTCCATCATGTCTTCTCACCCCCCTCTCTCTCTAGTCGTGTACCTTCCCTCTCCACTTCCACTCTAACTCCTCTCCACTCCCATCTTCTCTCACCTGGGGGCCACGGCCCCCAAGAGCCCTCTCTCTCTCTTCCTTCTCTCTCTCTCCTCCCCTCCCCTTCCCTCCTCGCTCTCACTCCTCTCCCTTCCTTACTCCTCTCACTCTCCTCTCATCCATGGGGGCCATGGCTGCAGGGGCTTCTATCTCTCTCTCCTCTCCTCCCCTCTCTCTCTCTCTCTCTCCTCCCCTCATTCCTCCTCACTTCTCTTTCTCTCTCCCTCCTCTCCCTCCCCTCATTCTCTCCCTCTCCTCTCCCTTTCCTCACTCCTCTCACCCTGGGGGCCGCGGTAGCCAGGACCTCTCTCTCTCTCTCTCTCTCTCTCTCTCTCTCTCTCTCTCTCTCGCTCGCTCGCTCGCTCTCTCTCTCTCCCTCCCTCCCCTCCCTCCTCTCACTCCTCTCTCTCTCTCTCTCTCTCTCTCCCCTCATTCTCTCTCGCTCCTCTCCCTTTCCTCACTCCTGTCACCCTAGGGGCCGCAACCGCTAGGAACCCCCCCTCTCTCTCTCAGTCTCTCACTCTCTCTCTCTCTCTCTCACTCTCTCTCTCTCTCTCTCTCTCTCCCCCCTCCCTCCTCTCTCTCTCTCTCCCCTCCCTCTCTACGTTGCCTCCCCCTTCTTTCTCTCTCCCTCCTCTCTCTCCCCTCATTCTCTCTCTCTCCTCTCCCTTTCCTCACTCCTCTCACCCTGGGGGCCGTGGTCGCCAGGACCCCCCCTCTCTCTCTCTCTCGCTCTCTCTCTCTCTCTCTCTCCCTCCCCTCCCTCCCCTCACTCCTCTCTCTCTCTCCCCTCCCTCTCTACCCGCCTCCCCCTCCCGCTGCCTCCCCCTATCATCGCCCCCTCACCCGCCCGCCGCCTCCCCCTACTGTCGCTCCCCCCTCTCGCCTCCCCCTACCCCATCGCCCCTACCCTGCCTCCCCCCTCCCACCTCCCCCTACCACTGCTCCCCCTACCACCGCTCCCCTACCCCTGCTCCCCCCTCCTGCCCCCTCAACCTCCTGCCGCCTCCCCCTATCGCCGCTCCCCCATCTCGCCTCCCCTTACCCCTGCTCCCTCCTCCCGCCTCCCTACCCCCTACTGCCCCTACCCCCGCTCCCCCTTCCCCCTACCTTGCCTCCCCCTCCTGCCACCTCCCCCTACCACCGCCCCCTCACCCTCCCGCCACCTCCCCCTACCATCGCTCCCTCCTCTATTGTTGCCTCCCCCTCCTATCACCCCCTACCGCCGCCCCTCTCGCCACCTCCCTACCCCATACTGCCCCCTACTCCCACTCCCGCCTCCCCTTACCCTGCCTCCCTGTCCTGCTGCCTCCCCCTACCACTGCCCCCTCACCCTTCTACCGCCTCCCCCTACCGCCGCTCCCCCCTTTGCCACCGCCTCCCCTCCTGCTGCCTCCCCCTACCACCACGCCTCTCGTCGCCTCCCCTACTGCCTCCCCCTCCTGCCGCCTCTTCCTTTCCTCCCTCTCTCTCCCCCTCCACCACTCCATCCCCCCACCTCCCTCTCGAACCTCTCTCTCTCATACCCCCCTCTCTCTCTCTCCTCCCTCCCTCCTTTCCTCCCTCTCTCTCCCCCCTCCACTTCCCTCTTCCTCTTGGAGGCCGCGGCCCCCAAGGCTCCTCTCCTTCTCTCTAAACTTTATCTCTCTCTCTCTCTAGTTCCTCGCACCTCTCTCTCTCCTCCCTCCCTCCTTTCCTACTGATCTCTCCCCCCTCCACTTCCCTCTTCCTCCTGGAGGCCGCGGCCCCCAAGGCTCCTCTCCTTCTCTCTGAACTTTCTCTCTCTCTCTCTCTCTGTAGTTCCTCTCTCTCTTTCTTTCTTTCTCTCTCTTCAAATAAAAAAACAAATCTACAAAACTTAGATAAAGAATTAATCAAAAAAATTTACAAGTACGTGGAAAAAGTTTGTAACTTTGCTCTTTCTTGCTTTCTTGCTCTTCCTTCCTTGCTTTCTTGCTCGTCCTTGCGTTCTTGCTTCAATGAATGAAATGAGGGGAGAATGAATGAAGAAGGAAGACTATATATAAGAAAAACTAGGTTTTCCTCCTCTCCTATTGGCTTTCCATTCCTCCCCTCTCTCCTATCGGCTTTCCATTCCTCCCCTCTCCCATTGGCTCCCATTAGTCCCCCTCTCCCATTGGACCCCCATCCCTCATCCCAATCTTCCATTGGCCCTCCCCCCATCCATTTCTTCTTCCTCCCCCATTCTCACCACTCCCATCCCACATTTCCACCATGTCCCATACTCCTCCCATTTCCCCATCCCACCCTTCCATTTCCCAAGATCCCATATTTCCCTATCTCACCCTCCTCTTTTTCATCCCCTATTAACTCCCCTCACTCATTTCACTCCCTTATTATCCTACTCCCCTATTACCTCCCCCTCTCCCATTCCATTCCTCCCTCCCCACTCTCACTTCCACTTCCCATTACTCACTTGCCATTTGCAAACTATTAATATATTATTATACTATTTTTTATACTTATTGTCATACACCCCTATTACCTCTCCTCTCCCATTCCACTCCTGCCTCCTCACTCCCACTTCCACTTCCCATTACTCACTTGCTATACACATTTGCAAACTATTAATATATTATTATACGATTTTTTATACTATTTGCAAACTTACATATGGGCAAAATCACAGGTGTCAAAGCGATCCTATCATGGTCATACAACTGTGCTTTTATTCAAGGGCATATTTACAAGGGTGTATTTATCCTCATCAACAAGCTTATTTATACTTTTATTTTGACACAATACTCAAGGTATGAAGTGCATGATTTGTGCACTAGGTGTTTACTTTGTTGTATCGAAATTGTTTGCCACACACACACACACATACCGATAATTTGCTAATATTATCGCATCTACATTTCTCCAGTGGGCACAAAACTTTGTACACGCCTCAACCTAGGTCATATTGACTTGGATACAAATTGGTGCACCCATCTCATAAGTACTTGTTCGGATAACACACCTTCAAACGTATTTTATGACGATTGTGCATAACACTAGGAACAAAATGTTGTATAATGTGTGATTGACTATGCAAACAATGGACACAAGACTTTGCATGTTCCTCAACCTCGGCAGTATTGACTTGTGTGCAAAGTGGCATTCCCATCCAAGAAGTACTTGTTTGAAAAACACACCTAGGATCGTGTTTTTTGACGGTTCTACATGATACTAAGGCAAAAACAGTATTTAATACTCAATCTACCATGCAAAGCATATCCAATGGGCATAATACTTTGCACGTGCCTCAAAAGCAGTGGTATGGTGTTCCATGCAAAGTGGAACACCCATTCAATAAGTACTTGGTATGATAATACACCTAAGAGCATGTTCTTTGACGGATGTGCATAACACTAGGGGAAAAACGTTGTATAATGTGTGATCCCCCATGCAAAGGATATCCGATGGGCACAATACTTTTCCTATGCCTCAACCTAGGTGGTATTGAAATGTTCTCAAAGAGGCACACCCATCTGATAAGTACTTGGTCAGATAACATACTTAAGGGCGTGTTTTTTTGCAGATGTGCATATCACTACGGCAAAAACGGTGGATAATACGTGATCGACCATGCAAAGCATATCTGATGGTCACAATACTTTGCATGCACCTTCACCTATTTGAAACGGACTTTCGTGCAAAGTGGAGCACCCATTCCATAAGTACTTGATCAAATAACATACCTAGCAGCATGCTTTTTTACGGATGTGCATGACACTAAGGCAAAAACGGTGTTTTATGCTTGATCGACAATGCAAAGCATATTCGATGGCCATAATACTTTGCACACACCTTAAACTAGGTGAATTGACTTACATGCAAAGTGGAGTGCCCATCCCATAAGTACTTGATCAAATAACGTACCTAGTAGCGTGTTTTTTTACGGATGCGCATGACACTAGAGCAAAAATGGTATTTAATGCTCGATCGACCATGCAAAGGATATCTGATGGGCACAATACTTTTCCTATGCCTCAAATGGGTGGTATTGAGATGTTCTCAAAGAGGCACACCCATCCGATAAGTACTTGGTCAGATAACATACCTAAGGGCATGTTTTCTTCAGATGTGCATATCACTAATGGAAAAATGGTGGATAATGCATGATCGACCATGCAAAGCATATCTGATTGTCACAATACTTTGCACGAACCTCAACCTAGTTGAAATATAATTGTGTGCAAAGTGGAGCCCCATTCTGAGAAGTACTTGTTTGAATAGTTAACACACCTAGGATCGTGTTTTTTATGGTTGTGCACGACACTAAGGCAAAAACAATGTTTTATGCTTGATCAACAATGCAAAGCATATCTGATGGGCATACCACTTTTCACACACCTTAAACCAGGTGTAATTGACTTACATGCAAAGTGGCATTCCCATCCCATAAGTACTTGATTGCATAACACACCTAGTAGTGTGTTTTTTTACGGAGGTGCATGACACTAAGGCAAAAATGGTAATTAATGCTCGATCGAAAATGCAAAGCATATCCGATGGGCACAATAATTTGCACACACCTTCAAATAGACGTAATTAACTTACATGCAAAGTGGCGCACCCATCCCATAAGTACTTGATCAGATAACATACCTAGCAACATGTTTTTTTATGGATGTGCATGACACTAGAGCAAAAATGGTATTTAATGCTCGATCGACAATGCAAAGGATATTCGATGAGCACAATACTTTTCCTATGCCTCAACCTAGGTGGTATTGACATGTTCTCAAAGAGGCATACCCATCCGATAAGTACTTGGTTAGATAACACACCTAAGGGTGTGCTTTTTTTTGGATGTGCATATCACGAGGGAAAAAATGGTGTATAATGCATGATCGACCATAGAAAGCATATCCGATGGTCACAATACTTTGCACGCACATCAAACTAGTTGAGATTGACTTGCATGCAAAGTCGAGCCCTCACCTGAGAAGTGCTTGTTTGAATAACACACCTAGAATCATGTTTTTTAATGGTTGTGCATGACGCTAAGGCAAAAACGGTGTTATATGCTTAATCGACAATGCAAAGCATATCCAATGGGTACAATAATTTGCACACACCTTAAACCAGGTGGAATTGACTTACATGCAAAGCAACATGTCCATCACATAAGTACTTGATCGGAAAACATACCTAGTAACATGTTTTTTTACGGATGTGCATGACACCAAGGCAAAATTGGTATTTAATGCTCGATTGACCATGCAAAGCATATTCGATGCGCAAAATAATTTTTCTACACCTCAACCTAGGTGGTATTGACATGTTTTCAAATAGGCACACCCATCCGATAAGTACTTGGTTAGATAACACACCTAAGGGCGTGTTTTTTTACGGATGTGCATATCACTAGGGGAAAAATGGTGTATAATGCGTGATCGAAAATGCAAAGCATATCCTACGGTCACAATACTTTGTATGCACCTCAACCTAGTTGAAAGAGACTTACATGCAAAGTGGAGAGCCCATCCGATAAGTACTTATTTGAATAACACACCTAGGACCGTGTTTTTTTATGGTTGTGCATTATACTAGAGCAAAAATGGTGTTTTATGCTTGATCGACAATGCAAAGCATATCCGATGGGCATAATACTTTGCACACACCTTAAAATAGGTGAAATTGACTTACATGCAAAGTGCCATGCCCATCCCATAAGTACTTAATCGGATAACATACATAGCTGCGTGTTTTTTTACAGATGTGCATGACACCAAGGCAAAAATGGTATTTAGTGCTTGATCGACCATGCAAAGCATATCTGATGGGAAAAATACTTTTAATACACCTTAACCTAGGTGGTATTGACATGTTCTCAAAGAGGCACACCCATCCGATAAGTACTTGGTCAGATAACACACCTAAGGGCGTGTTTTTTTGCAGATGTGCATATCACTATAGGAAAAACGGTGTATAATGCATGATCGACCATGCAAAGCATATCCTATGGTCACAATATTTTGCACACAACTCAATATAGTTGAAAAAATCTTGCGTGCAAAGTGGAGCCCCCATCCGATAAGTACTTGTTTGAATAACACACCTAGGATCGTGTTTTTTTATGGTTGTGCATGACAGTAAGGCAAAACCGGTGCTTTATGCTTGATCGACAATGCAAAGCATACCCCATGGTCACAATACTTTGCATAAACCTTCAACTAGGTGGAATGGACTTACATGCAAAGTGGCGCGCCCATCCCAGAGGTACTTGATCAGATAACATACCTAGCATCGTGTATTTTTATGGATGTGCATGACAAGCAGAGACCCATTTGAGAAGTACTTGTTTGAATAACACACCTAGGACCGTGTTTGTTTATATTGTGCATGACACTAAGGCAAAAACGGTGTTATATGCTTGATCGACAATGCAAAGCATATCTGATGGGCACAATAATTTGCACACACCTTAAACTAGGTGGAATTGACTTACATGAAAAGTGGCATGCCCATCGCATAAGTACTTGATTGGATAACATACCTAGCAGCGTGTTTTTTTATGGATGTGCATGACACCAAGGCAAGAATGGTATTTAATGCTCGATCGACCATGCAAAGCATATCTGATGGGCACAATATTTTTCCTACACCTCAACCTAGGTGGTATTGACATGTTTTCAAATAGGCACACCCATCCGATAAGTACTTGGTCAGATAACACATCTAAGGGCGTGTTTTTTTGTGGAAGTGCATATCACTAGGGGAAAAACGATGTATAATGCGTGATCAACCATGCAAAGCATATCAAATGGTCGCAATACTTTGTACGCACCTCAACCTAGTTGAAAGAGACTTGCATGCAAAGTGGAGCACCCATCTGATAAGTACTTATTTGAATAACACACCTAGGACCGTGTTTTTTTATGGTTGTGCATTACACTAGAGCAAAAATGGTGTTTTATGCTTGATCGACAATGCAAAGCAAATCCGATGGGCATAAAACTTTGCACACATCTTAAACCGGATGGAATTGGCTTACATGCAAAGTGGCATGCCCATCCCATAAGTACTTAATCGGATAACATACCTAGCAGCATGTTTTTTTACGACTGTGCATGACACTAAGGCAAAAATGGTATTTAATGCTTGATCGACCATGCAAAGCAAATTTGATGGGAAAAATACTTTTCATACACCTTAACCTAGGTGGTATTGACATGTTTTCAAAGAGGCACACCCATTCGATAAGTACTTGGTTAGATAACACACCCAAGGGGTGTTTTTTTGCAGATGTGCAGATCACTTTAGGAGAAACGGTGTATAATGTGTGATCGACCATGCAAAGCATATCCTATGGTCACCATACTTTGCACGCACCTCAATCTAGCTGAAAAAAACTTGCGTGCAAAGTGGAGCCCCCATATGATAAGTACTTGTTTGAATAACACACGTAGAACCGTGTTTTTTTATGGTTGTGCACGACACTAAGGCAAAAATGGTGTTTTATGCTTGATCCACAATACAAAGTTTATTCGATGGTCACAATACTTTGCACACACCTTCAACTAGGTGAAATTGACTTACATGCGAAGTGGCGTGCCCATCCCAGAAGTACTTGATTGGATAACATACCTAGCATCGTGTTTTCTCACAGATGTGCATGACACTAGAGCAAAAATAGTATTTAATGCTCGATCGACCATGCAAAGGATATCGGATGGGCAAAATAATTTTCCTATTCCTCAACCTAGGTGGTATTGAAATGTTCTCAAAGAGGCACACCCATCGGATAAGTACTTGGTCAGATAACATACCTAAGGGCATGTGTTTTTGCGGATGTGCATATCACTCTGGGAAAAACTGTGGATAATGGGTGATCGACCATGCAAAGCATATCTGATGGCCACAATACTTTTCACAAACCTCAACTTGGTTGAAACAGACTTGCATGCAAAGTGGATCCCCCATCTGAGAAGTACTTGTTTGAATAACACACCTAGGACTGTGTTTTTTTATGGTTGTACATGACACTAAGGCAAAAATGGCATTTTATGGTTGATCGACAATGTAAAACATATCCGATGGGCTCAATACTTTTCAAACACCTTTACCTAGGTGGAATTAACTTACATGCAAAGTGGCGCACCCATCCCATAAGTACTTGATCGGATAACATACCTAGCAGCATGTTTTTTTACGGACGTGCATGTCACTAGAGCAAAAATGGTATTTAATGCTCGATCGACAATGCAAAGGATATAAAATGGGACAATAATTCTCCTATGCCTCAACCTAGGTGGTATTTACTTGTTCTCAAAGAGGCATACCCATCCGATAAGTACTTGGTAGATAACACACCTAAGGGCGTGCTTTTTTACGGATGTGCATATCACTAGGGGAAAAATGGTGTATAATGCTTGATCGACCATGCAGAGCATATCCTATGGTCACGATACTTTTCATGCACCTCAACCTAGTTGAAATAGACTTGCATGCAAAGTGGAGCCCCCATCTGAGAAGTACTTGTTTGAATCATACACCTAGGACCGTGTTTTTAGATGTTGTGCATGACATTAAGGCAAAAACGGTGTTATATGCTTGATCGACAATGCAAAGCGAATCCGATGGGAAAAATACTTTGCACACACATTCAACTAGGTGGAATTGACTTACATGCAAAGTGGCATGCCCATCCCACAAGAACTTGATCGGATAACATACCTAGCAATGTGTTTTTTTACGGATGTGCACGACACCAAGGCCAAAATGGTATTTAATGCTCGATCGACTAGGAAAAGCATATCCGCTGGGCACAATAATTTTCCTACACCTCAACCTAGGTGGTATTGACATGTTTTCAAATAGGCACACCCATCCAATAAGTACTTGGTTAGATAACACACCTAAGGGCATGTTTTTCGGTGGATGTGCATATCACTAGGGGGAAAACGGTGTATAATGTGTGATCGACCATGCAAAGCACATCCAATGGTCACAATACTTTGCATGCACCTCAACCTAGTTGAAAGAGACTTGTGTGCAAAGTGGAGCCCCCATCTGATAAGTACTTGTTTAAATAACACACCTAGGACCGTGTTTTTTTATGGTTGTGCATTACACTAGAGCAAAAATGGTGTTTTATGCTTGATTGACAACGAGAAGCATATCTGATGGGCATAACACTTTGCACACACCTTTAACTAGGTGGAATTGACTTACATGCAAAGTGGCATGCCCATCCCATAAGTACTTAATGAGTTAACATACCTAGCAGCGTGTTTTTTTACGGATGTGCATGACACTAAGGCAGAAATGGTATTTAATGCTCAATCGACCATGAAAAGCATATCCGATGGGCACAATACTTTTCCTATGCCTTAAAATAGGTGGTATTAACATGTTTTCAAAGAGGCACACCCATCCGATAAGTACTTGGTCAGATAACACACCTAAGGCGGTGTTTTTTTGCGGATGTGCATATCACTACAGGAAAAACGGTGTATAATGTGTGATCGACCATGCAGAGCATATCCTATGGCCACACTACTTTGCACACACCTCAATCGACTTAAAACAGACTTGCATGCAAAGTGGAGCCCCCATCCGAGAAGTACTTGTTTGAATAACACACCTAGGACTGTGTTTTTTCATGGTTGTGCATTACACTAAGGCAAAAACGGTGTTTTATGCTTGATCGACAATGCAAAGCATATCTGATTGGCATAACACTTTGGAAACACCTCAAATTAGATGGAATTTAATAACATCCAAAGTGACATTCCCATCTTGTAAGTACTTGATCGGATAACACACCTGGCAGCGTGTTTCTTTACGAATGTGCATGACACTAAGGCAAAAATGGTAATTAATGCTCGATCGACCATGGAAAGCATATCCAATGGGCACAATACTTTTCCTATGCCTTAACCTAGGTGGTATTGACATGTTTTCAAAGAGGCACACCCATCTGATAAGTACTTGGTTAGATAACATACCTAGGGGGTGTTTTTTTGCGGATGTGCATATCACTATAGGAAAAACGTTGTATAATGTGTGATCGACCATGAAAAGCATATCCAATGGTGACAATACTTTGCACACACCTCAAACTAGTTAAAAAGTACTTGCATGCAAAGTGGAGCCCGCATTCGATAAGTACTTGTTTGAATAACAAGCCTAGGACATGTTTTTTTATGGTTGTGCATGACACTAAGGCAAAAACGGTGTTTTATGCTTGATCGACAATGCAAAGCATATTTGATGGGCACAATACTTTGCAGAAACCTTAAACTAGGTGTAATTGACTTACATGCAAAGTGGCGCACCCATCCCAGAAGTACTTGATCGGATAACATACCTAGCACCGTGTTTTTTTACGGATGTGCATGACACTAGAGCAAAAATAGTTTTTAATGCTTGATCAGACATGCAAAGGATATCCGATGGCACGATACTTTTCCTATGCCTTGACCTAGGTGGTATTGAAATGTTCTCAAAGAGGCATACCCATCTGATAAGTACATGGTTAGATAATATACCTAAGGGCATGTTTTTTTCCGGATGTGCATATCACTATGGGAAAAATGGTGGATAATGCGTGATCGACCATGCAATGCATATATGATGGTCACAATACTTTGCACGCACCTCAACCCTGTTGAAACAGACTTTCATGCAAAGTGGAGCCCCCATCTGAGAAGTACTTGTTTGAACAACACACCTAGGACCGTGTTTTTTAATGGTTGTGCATGACACTAAGGCAAAAACGGTGTTTTATGCTTGATCAATAATGCAAAGCATATCCGATGGGCACAATAATTTGCATACACCTTCAACTAGGTAGAATTAACTTACATGCAAAGTGGCGCACCCATCCCATAAGTACTTGATCGGATAACATACCTAGCAGCGTGTTTTTTTACGGATGTGCATGACACGTGCAAAAATGGTATTTAATGTTGGATCGACAACGCATAGTATATCCGATGGGCACAATACTTTTCCTATGCCTCAACCTAGGTGGTACTGACATGTTCTCAAAGAGGCACACCCATCCGATAAGTACTTGGTCAGATAAGCCACCTAAGGGCGTGCTTTTTATGGATGTGCATATCATTAGGGGGAAAACGGTGTATAATGCATGATCGACCATGTAAAGCATGTCTGACTTGCATGCAAAGTGGCGCACCCATCTGATAAGTACTTGTTTGAATAACACACCTAGGACTACATTTTTAATGGTTGTGTATGACACTGAGGCACAAACAGTGTTTAATGCGTGATATACCATGCAAAGCACACCTAGGACCGTGTTTTTTAATGGTTGTGCATGACACTAAGGCAAAAACGGTGTTTTATGCTTGATCAATAATGCAAAGCATATCTGATGGGCACAATACTTTGCACACACCTTCAACTAGGTGGAATTGACTTACATGCAAAGTGGCATGCCCATCCCGTAAGTACTTGGTTGGATAACATGACTAGCAGTGTGTTTTTTTATGGATGTGCATGACACTAAGACAAAAATGGTATTTAATGCTCGATCGACCATGGAAAGCATATCCGATGGGCACAATACTTTTCCTATGCCTCAACCTAGGTGGTATTGACTTGTTTTAAAAGAGGCACACCCATCCGATAAGTACCTGGTCTGATAACACACCTAAGGGCATGTTTTTTTACGGATGTGCATATCATTATGGGGAAAACGGTGTATAATGCATGATCGACCATGTAAATCATGTCTAACTTACATGCAAAGTGGAGCATCCATCCGATAAGTACTTGTTTGAATAACACGCCTAGGACTGTGTTTTTTATGGTTGTGTATGACACTGAGGCACAAACAGTGTTTAATGCATGATATACCATGCAAAGCATAGGTGATGGGCACAATACTTTGCACACACCTCAACGTAGGTGTTATTGAGTTGCATGCAAAGTGGCATTTTCATCTGATGAGTACTTGATCGAATAACTTCTCCCATCAATAAATTAAGTACTAATTAAAAATTATAATAAGTGAGTAGATTATTAAAAAGAGACTAATATTTATGTAATTGTTGCTACTGCAGCTTGCTTGCAAAGGACTCTCACAAAGGAGATGGCTATAGATTTTGTTCCAGGGATGGATGTGATTTTATGTAGCAAAAGAGAAGTAGTTGCATTTGCTACAATCCATGATAGTGATCCCAATTCAGTTTGCCACTTTCAAAGACTTGGTGAAGATAAGGTGGCAGTTACTGTATCAAAGATTCTTAGCGCACATGTTGACCTAAAGTATAAATGTGGAGATATGGAAACACTTGGAGATGTTATACCCTACAATACATCCAACAAATCATTTATAGCATGGGACAAAGATGAGACTTATGCAATAGACATTATCAAGAATACAAAGTGTACCACCTTGGATTTTACTATACGGGACATTTTACAAATGAGATCATTTGCAAATAAGATTGTAGCAGAAGGTGAAGTATTGGGATTTGAACAACTGGAGCAATGGTCATTTGCACAGATGGGGATTCTAAAAGTCACTGATGATGGTATGGTTGATAACATAACATCCTTATGTGATCCCTATTATGAGGTAGGCAAGAATATGAGATGGAGCATGCAATTTTTAAACATGAGAAAGAGGCACGTGGTTTTCAATGATAAAGACAAGGTATACTACAATATCAAAGGACCTAAAAAGTATGCCCATGTGCTAGGCTCTATCACTTCAAACGTGGATGATTTTAATGTACTCAATTATAGAAGTGACATCTTATCTGGAGTGGATGAGTTCATTGGTTCCGAGAAGCAAAATGATTTTAGAAGCGAAGCCTTATCTAGGGTGGATGAAATCTTGCACAGTGAGAAGGGCAAAGGTTTCAATAGCTATGTCTTGTCAAGTGTGGATGAGTTCATGCATATTAACAAACTTGGTGTCAATCAAGCTTGTGGATTTGTGAAAGTTATGCAAGATGTCCCAATAAGAGATGTTCTCTCAGGAGTGGAAGAGTTTCAAGGTTCTCAATACTCTCATAGAATATTGAATTCATTGAATGGTCCTAAGAGTATGTTAAAAACGAGGATGAGATCAATAGAGGATTATTCAGTATTTAATTTTGATTGTGATATGGCCAAGGATGCAACGACCAATCATGGATGCTTGGTTACAAACAAATGTGAGGAGAAGAAGTGCATAAATATAGATAACAACATGCATGAGGAATGAAAATGGTCATACATATGCATGAAGAGAAAGCGAATCTAGGCAAATCCACAAAAGCAACCAAAGAGGAAGAGAGTAATGAAGAAGGAGAACATGTTAAATGCATTGGGATATCTATGTTGCAAGCGAAGATGTATGCACTTCATTGATCTTGCAGACATCAGGGAATGTAGAGGACACATGTGGCAAAGAAGAGGAAGCAAAAGAAATGAATACCTTCTCATAAGTCTCTCTTGCTTTCTTCAAAATGGCAATAAAAGGTTAAGTTCAAGACAAAAGGTAAAACCTCTTGTAAATGGAAAAAAGATTTGCAATAAGGCATATGGCAATATTACTGGATTATCCCATGGTACATATTGGGATTTAGTCACCAAGGCAAAGGGCGGCAACAAATTTAACATTCACGGTAATAGAGGAAGGTCCAAATCAAGAATCTCAACTGTCAGGGCAACAACAATTTTGCAAGACTTCATACATGAAAATGCTTTACCTCAATCCCATATAACGGTGACGCGATCACTGAAATGCACCTTCCAATGGGCTTGACAAAGCTCAAAGTATTTGACTCTATTGCAGAAAACCAAAGGCAAAGAGGGGATGCCGTAGCTTCTTCTCATACTTTGTATACTCTTTGGAAGAAGAACTTTGGATATGTTAAAATCCCAAGGAGGCAAAAAATCTCAAAGTGCAATGTCTATGATGATTTAAAGCGAGCGGTTGAGAGTGCAACATGTCCAAATCAAAGGGAATTATACAAAAAAAACCAAAAAACTCATCATGACCTTATTCGACATTTCGAACAAAAATATGCATTTTGGAAGGAGCAAGCTATTTCGCATCATGATGACTACATGTGCCTTATTGTAGATGACATCGATCAGAATACAACAACATTGCCTCGTTTTGTTGCCACTCCACCTAAATTACAAGGAAAGCACTTTCTAAAGACACATCTATGTGGAGTGTTAGTGCATGGAATTAAGTTCTTTGTAGATATATGGATTGATTCCTTGCATCTACATGATAGCAATCAAGTTGTAACATCTATTATGAAGGCAATTCGCAGTGTACATGCAGAAAAAGATAACCTATCACCGACTTTGAGAATACAAGCTGATAATTGCTGGCGAGAAAATAAGAATGTACTCATGTTTGCATTCTGCTCCATGCTAGTTGCTCATCGAATCTTCAATGAGATCGAATGTGGATTTTTGTGTGTTGGGCATACACATGAGAATATCAAGCAGGTTTTTAGCACAATCTCAAGAGAGCTTAAATGCAAGGATGTGGAGACAATAGATGACTTGGTAAGAAGATGTGGCAAGCAAGTTGGTGGTCATAAGGAAAGTATAATATGTGAGAGGCTCGAAAGAATGTATGATTGGAAGAGCTTCATTCTACCTTTCATACAAACGGGTGGTGATGCATTGACAGGTCATACCAATCCACACTACTTTCATTTTTTTTTAAAAAAGATGAAAAACCCGTAATGCAATGGCAACAATATTCTCATGATACAAAATGGAAACTTGAAGAACCTTACAGTCTCTTAACTTCAATTCCGAGCAAGGAAAGTTATCCAACATGGGCTCCTATACAAGAATTCAATGAGAGGTCTAACTGTGAAATAGAACGATTAAAAGCATTTATTACACACAAAGAGGAAATGCTCCGGAGATATCCTGATTCGAAGCCTACTTGGAGAGAACACACTACCACTGTAATTAACAAGACATGAAAATTAATAAAGGACCTTGAGAGAATGCGAGGCTCAAAGGATGTCAAGGAAGAATGCAATATATTTTGGCCAAATGTTCATAACGATTTGCGCCCAGCTCTAGTCTTTGAAAATGAATTTGTATCATTACTCCCACGTCCATATTGTGGACCAAAGAAGAGAGAGTTTATGCCACAAGTCGATATAAAGGTCGATTGTTTTGTTGTGGTTCGGCCATTGGATGATGAATATGAGAATGTGAAGTTTTGGGTTGCAAAAGTAGTTGATGTGCAAAGAGATGATCAAGGGAGAGCTACAACATTTACAACGGTATGGTATGAGCCAAAGGGCAGGAAGGAGAATATGGATAACAACACATTGTATACTGATTGTATAATGAAGGAGGGGGTCCCAAATGATGAAGCGGTCTCACAAGTTTCGACGGAGACAATCATAGTGTCTTGGCATTCAACTCGCATTCAAGGGCAAAGAAATCAAAGAAGCGCATGGGATATAAGGTAGAAGGAAAAATAAAAATACCACAGCAAAGTATTTTGCATATACACAAATTTTTAAGGATGCTCGCCATGAAGGAAGTAGAAGGAGACAGTGCAAATGAAGAATGTCCATGATTAAAGGTTTGTATTGAAGTCCGTTGAAGGATTTTATTTGGGTACTAGGCAAGAAGCCAATTGACAATTATAATCATATATTATTAGACTAGTAGGTGCAACTGTACTGAGTCGTCACATCCTATGTCAAATGAGAGTCAAAATATGCACTGGATGTCACCCAAGGGTCAAGGCTTGGCCAGACACAGATGGCACCTGGCAAGGGACTGTCACATTGAGCAATAAGAAAATGGGGAGTCAATGCACCCAAGGGGCAAGGCTTGGCAAGACAAGGGAGTTAATGCAGATGGCACCTGGCAAGGGACTGTCACATTGATAAATAAGACAATGTGGAGTCAAATTATGCAGATGGCATGAATTGAGGCTCTTTAAGAGCAACAATTTAAATTGTAAACATATTATGTTCAATCCATATCATTTTATACAAAGACTCCAGCTGAGAGCAATGTCTCTCAATGTAAACATATAATGATAGCTATAATTGCTATTATAATTCTTTGGTTCAATACAAAACTTGGGTCTTATGGCATCATGTCTTTTTTCTATTTATTAAAAGTTTTAAAAATTTTATGCATATTACGAGTGACAATGTTATTTACATGAAATATTTAAGTCTCCTTTCATGGATTTATAAATTTATCACGTCAAGGAAAAATATTAAAAATAATTAAATTAACAAATAACTTAGGTATAGCTAGAATTTCTAAAATAGGATTATTTCAAATTCTCACATGTTAGTGCAAAAGTATAGATTGAAAAAACAAGATTTTTATGTGAATATGATAGTGCCACAAAGTGAACTTTTGATTTGGGAAGAATATTTTCAGAAAGTAAAATTGTTTTTTGGGAAGGATATTTTCACAAAGTAAACTTTTCATTTGGGAAGGATTTTTGGGCTTCGTCCAAAAACAACAGAAAAAGTATAAAATTAATGAAATAGGTGTTGAAAAGGAAAAGAGACCAAGGATAAAGCAGATCCCTAGGCGTGACAAGCCACCTCGAAGGACCACCAAACATAGGAAGAGGAGTTTGAAGAGGTGGTTGCAAGGGAGGAGAGGCGAAAGAAGTTCAAAGCGGACAAGCGGCCATGGAGCCATGCCTAGAGGCCAGTGCAGGGTCCCCCAAAGATTAAGAGGTGCAAAAAATCAGGTGTGAAGGCACTTCAAGAGATCCACAAGTTCTAGACCACTATGGACAATCTCATTCCCCGTGCACCCTTCTAGCGTGTTGTACGTGAAATAGCACATCATTACAACGATGATGTGTGTTTCACTTTAGGCGCTATGGGAGCAATTCAGGAGGCAACGGAGTAGATGATAGTAGGTCTTTTTGAAGACGCGAACTTATGTGCTATCCATGCCAAAAGAGTAAGAGTGATGGACAAGGACCTTGCACTCACTAAGCGCATTTGCTCCGATCCCTCCCTTAGGCCCTAGATGTTGTTTAGGTTCATTTGGTGTAACCTGAATCATTTTGTACATCTCTGCCCTTTGAGGCCAATGAATAAAAGATATTTTTATGTTCTATTACTGTTCCCATGTTATGATACATGTTACGTGATGCTTTCCATCAGTTTATGCAAGTTCAATGTGAATTAATCTAAATTGATTAACTTAAATTAAATAAATTAACTTACCTAATTTAAATAGATTAACTCAAATAAATTTAATTAGATTAGCTTAATTAAATTTAAATAGATTAACTTAATTAAACCTAAATATATTAGCTTAAATTAATTTAAATCTATTAACTTAATTTAGTTGTTTTCCCCATGGCCTGGCTTCTTCTTCAACCAAATCCCCAATACTGTACTATCATGTCACCTCGGGTCAACTGTTCCCTGCCTCCCCTTCAACTTAGACGACCACAGCCCCCCCTACGATGCAGACTTCCATTGCCTCCCTTGCAATGGAGACTTCCATTGCCCCCCCTGCGATGTAGAGTTCCATTGCCTCTCCTGCGGTGCAGACTTCCATTGCCTCCCTTGCGGTGTAGACTTCCATTGCCTTCCCTGTGATGAAGACTTCCTTTGCCTCTCCTTTGACGAGCCTCCCTTCCACCACAATGCCTCAGCCTGCATCATATGTTACATCCTCTCCACCGGCACCCCTTCCAATTATTTATAAGAGGCTAGTGGCGAGGAACGACCCTACCATCGTCTCTATCAAAGTGCACAATGAAGCCTCTCCCCCCCCTAGATTTCAAGCCACCAGCACCCAAGCCTCGAAACAGAATGTGCAGACCGTGCCCACATCATCCTCGCATCCCTGGAACTATTGTCGTAGGAGTGGTTGCTGCCCACCTAGAGCCAAAGGAAGAACCGTAGGAGGCGGCTTGACACGCTTTCCATCTGTGACTCGAATCCTGTTAAGTTGATGTCTAAGTACACTGGTATAGATTCTGGTATTGATTCTGCTAATGAGCATAACTGTCGGATATATGTTAGTCATTTTTTACTATTGTAAATACCGTTGACTCTTTTCTCTTAATATAAACTCTTATTTTCAAAAAAAAAACTTAATTTAGTTGATTAACTAATCTTACTTTTTTTCAATTAATCTAATTTTAACAATTAACTTATCTTAATTTTATTTAAGTAATCTAATTTTATTAGATTAACCAAATTAAAGTAATTAATATACTTGATTAATTAGATTAAACTAAATTAACGTAATTAATCAAATTAAACTGATTTAAAGTAAAGTAGAAATCAAAATAAATCTAATTAAATTATTTAAATTAAACTAAGCTAAACCAAATCTAATTTACTCAATTACTCTAACTAAACTAAATTAAATCTTGCTAATCTAACTAAATCAATCTAGCTAAACTAGGCTGAATCTGACTAAATTAATATATACACTGAACTTAACTAAACTAAACTAAATCTTACTAAATTAACTAAGTTAGTCTAATTAATACGTAATTTAAAATAATCCAACCTAACGACTAGCCTAAATGGACCACTAACCGAAACGAAGCTAACCTAACGCACTAATCACTACCTAACCTAACCAAGAACGCGAACCTGACCGAGGCACCTACTCTAACCGGGGCCAACATGGCCACATGTTGCCCGTTGGCGAGAGGAGGTGAAGGCGAAGATGTCAATGGAAAGGCTATAGAGAATGCCTGAAAGTCGAAGAGGTTGAGACACCGAATTTGAAAAATGATGGAACGCTCAGAAATCTGGAGACTCTATCAAAAATGGTGGAAGCTCGCCCTCGTCTCCTGGCGAGCGCTTTCATTTTGGGTTAGGGGCTCTTTTACCTCCACGCCACCACCTTCACCCTCCCTCGCGACGACGACAGAACACCTTCTTCCTGTCACGGATTTTCTTTTCTTGCAATGGCTGCCTCGCCATTACACTCGCCTCCACCACACCCTTCGACTCTCCAATCCCCTCCGCCGAACTCGACGTCTCGAGTCCCTCTTTCGCCCTCAGCTTCTCCGTCAGCTTCTCTATCAGTTGCTGCTATATTTCTCTATCTGCTCTTTCATCTTTGACTCTCCCATCGCCCTCGCTTTCCTCTCCATCGCTTTCCTCAGCTAATTCTACTGATGTGAAAAACTTCGAAGGAAAGATTGACAGAAAAAATGGTTTGCGGTTCACAAGGTAGAGCAAGACACTTTCATTAACGTTCAGACGACATTGGCGAAAACCAAAAATGGAAGGCGGTGAGGCAACTAGGAGTGAAGGATTGGAAGGAGCTTGTCGAGAAAAGTTAAGAAGAGAAGGCAAAGCGATGAAAAGTACGAGGGAGGGACCGTGAGAAAGAGCTGGCGATTTATCTCCAAGGTGTGAGCGGAAGAGAATCGAAGCACAGTGCTTTCTGGTTCGTTCTACTGATAGCATATGGGAAGGTTTTCAAGGCATCACCAAGCCTGGAAAATTTCCATGCCCATAGGATGTGGTTCGCATGGTCGATCATGTGTTCAACCATGTTTTCTATGTAGTGTCAGGCACAATCATCAAAATCATGCCTCGAGGTGTGTTCTTTGCACATGCATGTATCTAAGAGTACCCTGATTTCAACATGCATCAATCCAATCTATGTTGAGGCATGCACAAATTTTGGTGCCCATCGGATGTGGTTTGTATGGTAGATCATGCATTAAACCATGTTTTTCACCTAGTGTCATGCATAACCTTCAAAACACATGCTTGCGGGTCTGTTATTCGAACCTACCCACATCCAATGGACATACCCCTTTGCACATGAATTAATCCCACCTATGTTGAGGCACATGCAAAGTATTATGCCCATTGTTTGTGTTCCGCATGGTCGATCACACATTAAACCATGTTTTTCACCTAGTGTCATGCACAATCATCAAAAAACATGTCTCAAGGTGTGTTATTCAAACTTGCACGTATGCGATGGGCATCCCCCTTTGCACGCACATCAATCCCACTTAGTTCAAGGAATATGCAAAGTATCATGCCCACCGAATGTGGTTTGTATGGTTGATCATGCATTAAACCATGTTTTTCACCTACTAGTGTCATGCATAATCGTCAGAAAACAAGCTTGCAAGTGTGTTATTGAAACCTGCACGTATCCAATGGACATTAAACCATGTTTTTCACCTAGTGTCAATCATAATCGTCAAAAAACACACTTGAAGGTGTGTTATTTGAACCCTCGGGGGGGTCACTATGTATAAACCCTCTATATCACGTGCGTTCAAGGCCTATATTTAAAGTCCCTTATCTGTAAAAAATTTCATTAATAAAATGTACCCCTTTTCTATACAAATCTGTAAATTTTTTCCAAAACTATTTTAAATAGTCCCTTATGTATATTTATT
The DNA here is from genome assembly GCF_047967505.1 of Dipteris shenzhenensis. Lineage (NCBI taxonomy): Eukaryota > Viridiplantae > Streptophyta > Polypodiopsida > Gleicheniales > Dipteridaceae > Dipteris > Dipteris shenzhenensis. The sequence continues at coordinate 24,476,070 of NC_141605.1, read as the reverse complement.
TCTGTAAATTTTAGATATTAAAAAAATCCTTCTGTTGAACTCACGTGATAGGGTTACATATGATGAGTGACCCCCCCGAGTTTGAACCTGCACTTATCCGATGGACATCTCCCTTTGGATGCATGTCAATCCCGTCATTCAAGCCTGCATGTACCTAATGGACATCCCCCTTTGCACATGTGTTAATACCATTGATGTTGATGCACGTGAAAAATTATCGTGCCCATTGCATGTCATTCACTTGGTCGATCACGCCTTAAACCATGTTTTTCACCTAGTGTCGGGCACAATCATAAAAAAATATGACTCGAGGTGTGTTATTGGAACTTACGCGTATTCGATGGGCTTCCTACTTTGCATGCGCATCACTCCAACATATGTTAAGGCATTTGTAAAGTATCATGGCCATCGGATGTGGTTTGTATGGTCGAACACGCATTAAACCATGTTTTTCATCTCCTTCCTCTAGGATCCTTTGGTTCTGTGGCATATCTTCTGGGCATGTTGCATTTATTTGCTCATCAGTATCACTATCTAGAACCACTAGCCATGGTCATTTTGATGTTGACCTCTGGGTTGATGATTCTGGTGTCCTTCTTTAGGTTGGTGATTTGAGGAGGGCTGCTCAAGTTGAGGCTTGGGCCGTTTGGAATGGTGTCGCTTTGTCGATGGTGTTGTAGGCCTTTTTCCCATCTTATTGGACTGTCTTCACCCTGGCATTGCGCACACGAATTAGGTCTCAGTTTGACAGTGCCAATATAGTGCCATGTGCTAAGAGTTTATGTTTCTTTGTGAGTGGCTAATGCATTTCTCTTTTTGTGATGAGGGTGCCGTGTAAGTGGATCAAAAAAAGTATCTCTTGGGGCTTTTATTTGTAAAATTTATTCGTGGTTCTTGAAACGTGTGGGTGTGCTATGCATGACTAGTGAGGTTGGCATTCCTCCTATATGCTTAATTTGCTAAGGGAATCATAGGATAGCTAGGACTTAGTCATTACCTCTGAGCCCTAGGTTGAAATCAATTGAAACTACCTATATGTGCGAAGGCATACATATGCTAGTGAGTGCTCGTGATACAATCTAGTCCTAACTATGGAAGACTTGGGCCCCCCAAATCTTCATTATTGTTGGGGATGGCTTGCATGTTGATGTAGTAGTGCTTCAGTCGGCTCCCATTTATTGTTGTTGTGAACTGGACTCCATCCAGTGTTTCTGGTAGCACAGCTCTGATGGGATTCATTTTTTTGACTCTATAAGGTCCTTGACCTAGAAATTTGAGCTTGCTTTTATGGACTTTGGTATTGTACAACAAAACCAGGTCACCTTCCTTGATGTCTTTGTCTTTGAGGTTTCTATCAAACCATGCCTTCCTTCTTTGTTTTTTTGTTGTCATGGCATGGTAGGCAACTAATCTAGTCTCTATATGTTTCTCTAATTGGTAGAATCTTTCTTTCAACGATGCATGATCTCCCATACATTCTTGTACTGCTATGAGTAGAATGGATATTACAAATTCCAATGGGCCACAGATTCAAGTCCGTACACCAATTGAAAAGGCGTATTTCATGTACTATCCTTGAGTGTGGTTCAGTATGCCCATAAGGCTACATTTAGTTTCTCTTCCCAATCAAAACGCTTTGGTTCTACTACCTTGGTGAGGACAATGCATAATATTTTGTTGGTGGATTCGGATTGTCCATTCCCTTGGGGGTAGTAAGGTGTGCTCTTTCTATAGATCACCATAAAGCCAGACAAGAGTTCTTGGATGACCTCATTGACAAAATGTGTGCCTCTATCTGACACAATTTCAATGGGACGTCCAAATCGGGTAATCACATTCTCGTATAAGAACCTTTTGGTGCTCCAGTATCTGCCTTTTTGACTGCTTTAGCTAGCTTTAGCCCATTTTGTAAAGTAATCAGTGGCCACAATGATGTAGCATGCCTGTCTTCCCTTTGCAGCTGGATGGATGGGACCCACAAAATCAATCCCCCATTTTTTAAAGGTTTTTTATGCAATGAATCTTGTTAGGGGATTAAAGTCTTTGTGTTGTGGTTTAGTAATTCGTTGGAATACATCATAGCTTTTGACATATTCATAGGCATCTGACCAAAGTGTTGGCCACCAATATCCTGCGAGAAGGACTTTTCTTGCTGTTGCTTCCCCTTGGAAATGTCCACTTGCAATACCTTCATGTGCTTCATTGAGGATTGGCATGATCTCATGTGGAATCACACATCTCCTTAAAACCTGGTCCTTGCCCATCTTGTATAGTTGTCCTGCAATGAGTTGATAGGGTGCAGCTTTTAGAATTAGTTTCCTAGCATCCACTGCTTTCATTTCAAGAGGTGGTCTTCGTGCCATTAAGTACCCAATGATGTTTACACACTAATGAGGCACACATCGTCTATTTGAAATAATGTGGCATCTAGTAGGTCATCTTCTATTCCTTTCGGCTCTTCTCTTGTCCTCAATCCTGACGTTCCACAATGAAATGTTGAGCTCCTTTTCTCACCACGATTTTGAAATTGAATTCTTGTAGTAGTAGAAGCCATCGAGTGATCTAGCTTGTGGTACATGGCCGATTCACAAGATATAATAAGGCTTGATGATTTGTGTAGAAGATAAAGTCAGTAGCCAATAGATAGTGTCAAAATTTCTTCACGCTATAGATCATTGCCAAGGCTTCTCTTTCTATTGTGGTGTAGTTCACCTCCACATCATTTAGCTATCTGCTTGCAAAGTATATTGGGTAGTCTTGTGTTTTCCGGGTTGACATAACAAACTCCCTACTGCATAATTGGAACCGTCAGTATGTAGATGAAATTCTATGTCCCAATTTGGTGCCAATAGAATAGGGGCTGTGATCAATCTCCACTTGACGGTTTCAAATGCTTGTTTGCATTCATCTATGTAGATGAAGTTGACTAGAAGTTTATATAGGGGCCTTGCAATCATGGCATACCTCAGTATGAATCTTCTATAGTATCCAACATGTCCCATGAAGACTTGGACTCCCTTGGCATTTAGTGGGGGGGGGGGAAGTTCCATGATGATCTTTATTTTTCCCATGTCAGTTGCAATCCCATGTCGAGAGACTATGTGTCCAAAGACTACTCCATATGTGACCAGGAATTGGCATTTTAGAGGATTCAGAGAGGTTCCATACTTTTTGCATTTTTAAAGGACTTCTTCAAGGCATTTCAAGTGATCCTTTCTTCCTGAGTGTATGCACAAGTCATGGAGGAAGACTTGTAGGAACTTGTTGACAAATTCCTTAAAGGCGGTGTACATTACCCTTTGAAAAGTAGATGGGGCATTGCATAAGCCGAATGACATGATCTGTATGCAAAAATGCCCCATTCTATGGCAAACGCTATCTTTGCCTGATCTTGAGGTGCAATTTGTACTTGTTTGTACCCCTGAACCCATCCAAGAAGCTATACACTTCAGATCCTGCTACCCTTTCTAAAACTGTTTCAGTTAATGGTAGGGGATAATGATCTTTGATTGTTGTTGCATTGATGTTCTTCAGATTCACACATGTTCTAAGATTCTTGTTTTTCTTAGGAACAATCACAATAGGTGACACCCAATTGGTATGCTCGATCTCATAAATGAAACCAACATCCAATAATTTTTCTAGTTCTTCATAGACATGGGTGCCATACTTGGGATTTGTCCTGTAAGGTCCGCATACCTTTGGTTTGGATCCTTCCCTTATTGGTATGGTATGTACTACAACTTATGGGGAAATCTCTTTCATTTCTTTGTAGGACTAAGCCATGCAATCTCTATATTCCATCAACAATGCTTTCAATTCTTTTTCTTCTTCTAGAGTGAGTTGTTTGCCGATGTATACAGGATTTTCTTCTTCTCCATCTAAGGCAAGATTTAGTTTCCTTGTCTTGGCTGGTCCTTCATAAACTAGGGTATCCTCAATATTCTCTATTTTTGTGAGCTCTGCATTGCTATTGTTGCTTCCCCCTAGTGTAATTTTTGAAGTAATTGGGAACTTCCCTTAGGCATTCATGGAATTTTGAGGTGCTTGCTTGGCTGCTGATAGCTCCACTAGAAGATATTTGGTCCAATTCACATGTGTTCCCTCGTTCTTCTTTTTTGTTACTATTCACCATTTCACTCTTCATTCTCACATTGGGTTTGAACTTTTTAAGCTTTTTGCTTTGTGAGACCAGTGATGGATTTTCAATAGGAATCGCACTCCCAAGGAGTGGTTCTTCGGCCATACAAACACCTTTAAGCCCTTTAGGATCCCATTCAAAATTTGGGGTCTCAGGTGCTTTTGTGGGCTTAGTTAAGTACAATTCCACCACTCTAGTCTGCATTCTTTTGAATTGGTTGAAGTGCTCTATCTTAACCTTTTGGCATTGTGCACCCTCCTTCTTTTTCCTAGATAGATTGCTATTGGCTATTGCTGGAGGGTCGATCTTAGGGTATTCTATGGCCATTAGTGCCTGTAGGATTTCCAAGTCATTGTCAAATACTTGGCCCTCCCTTTAACCACCCTGGCCCCGCCAACCTTGGTCAATTTTGGGACACCGCAGTTTCCACCCTACTGCCCGCAGCATGGGACCAATGCTACCATGCCTCAGGACCTCCCACCTCCGAGCGTCCGTTTTCTTTCTGTCTGTATCGATTGCACCAATGAACACAAGCATGGGTACTTCTATTCCAATGCCGACACTAGCAACTACATGGACACCACCACCTACTGGGCAAGGCCTAAGACCAGCCCTGTGACCCATGAGGCCCACAGCAACACCACCTCCGCTAGCTGCTCTAATGGTGTTGACTGATGAGGCTATGCGTATTTTGGTGAACGCCCTAGGAAGGGGGGCAACACCACTACCACCCGCCCCAGTGTTCCCTACAGGGATGGCAAATCCCTCGAGAAGCCATCCCATAGCCATTTCCAAGATGATGACCAAGTTCCTTGGAGAAGGAGACCCTCTCTCATGTGGAAAGGTTCGAGCAGAATTGTGAAGCCTTTGGTGCACTAGGCGACCTTGAAATGGCCAATGAATTTGGCCTTAGCTTGGATGACAAGGCCGGTCAATGGTATAGAGCTCTCACCCCAGAGGAAAAGATCAACTGGGAGACATTGAGAAAGGCTTTCATTGTGAGATTTGCTCCCAGTGGCCATAAATGGAGCCCGATCAACCAACTCTATGGGGTAAAACAAAACGACAAAGAATCCATTAGGGATTACATTGTGAGGATTAAGCACCTCAATGCCCACTGCCAGCCCTATGAGTGAATGAGCGATGAATGACTGTTGCCACACTTCCTTATCGGGTTAGCAGGCCCAAAGCTGCATGACCATCTCATGGTGATGAGCCCCACCTCCTTTGATCTATGCAGTAAAGTGGCCATCTGTATATGTGACAATATGATGGACAAGGTGGATTCGAACAAGGCCTCGGACCCCTTTGAAGTAGCCCCATCAGTTAGGTCCTCGAGTGTAGCGTCAAGCAAGAAGGAGGCTAACGAGCCTAAAAGCTTGGATGTGAGTGAGCTAGCCTCCACTTTGTTGGAGCAGCTAGGTTAGCAATGGAGAGAAGGAGCCTCCAAAGAGGTGCACTTGTTTCCACGATGAGACAATGTATGGTGTGGGGTGTGCAATGGCAACCACCCTTCCAATGAGTGCCTGCACCTAAGGGCAAGGCCAGTACTCTACTGTGCACATTGCCATAGGTGGGGAAACCATGATACCTCCCAATGTCGCTTTTTGAGGTTCCTTCCCCACCCATGTATCAAATGCAACCCCCATTGGCCCTAACTGCCCCACACAACCCCAAACTCTCGCAAGGTGGTCCTCTAGCTAGTACCGTGCTCAGCCAACTCCGTTGCCACCACCCATACTAGGCCTGCAATCCCTGTACCTTGCATCGCTCCAGTCAATTAAGTGTTGGTCGAAGAGTTGCCCAACTACTGGGAGGAGACAAACACTGATCATGGACCTCATGATTATTACCCTTATGAGGAGGGAAGTGGAGCCTTAACTCACTACCTCCTGCCTGAGGATCAACAAGTCCCCTAATTCCAGACTGCCCTCGTAAAGATCTAAACTCAATGGCTCGGAGGCCCCCGCTCCAATGTTATACCTGCCAAGGTCCCCATAGAGCAAATGAATGCCCCTACCAAGGCACTTCAAACCCACTGGTGTCCTGTTTCAAATGCCAGGGCCCACATTTCTTGAAGGACTGTCCATACAAGGATTGTATGCCCACCGCTCCAACTGCAACCAACCCTACCCCCTTGTGCATAGGATGTGGCACGGAGCATCAATTCTAGGACTAGCCCACAAGAAGACCACCAACCACTGCAATTACCCCACCAAAGAGTACCCACCTCAATCTGCTTAGCATCGAACAAGGCTAGAGTGCCACTACAAGTCATTACAAGAATGTAGGCTAAGGCACTAGGTAAGGCCATGAAAAAGCTCACCAAGAAGGGCAAGGTATCCCCGTTGCCTGGCTCCACAGCCCCTAACTCGTTCCAAGAAAGCCATTCGAGTAGGTGACGGTCCCGATCAGGTGTTCATCCAAGATGGTTCCGCCGATGAGGAGACAACTACCCTTGCCACCTCCTCTGCTTTCGAACAGTCTTCCCATCCAGGGTGACCCTAAGGTACCTCTAATCCCAGAAGTAAACAAACGAGTGCAGGCTCACGGCCTGAGCTCATGGCCTGCTAGCACTGGCTCCCACCTATAAAGAAACCTACCCTTACCCGGTCTTATAAAAGCCAATATGTAAAGGATGCCCAGGACTTGGTGCGTGAGTGCCAGGATAAGTTAGAGCATCAACTAAAGGCTAGTAGGGGATCAGATACTATCCATCTAGCCCACTTGATGGGGCATCGAGGAGCGAAATCTCTCAAGATTCGAGAAAGAGTGAAGGAAGAAGAGCACCTCAGCTAGGAGCAGTCGGAAGCTCCGGATTTGATGCAGAAGATGTTCCAAGAGGACCCACTACTACAGAACCCCCAAGATGAAGGAGACCTGTATGGCTTTGATGACATGTTGTCCATGGAGGAAGAAGCTTCACCAAAACCCTGTGATAGTGCTAGGTTGGCTGCCTTCCTATCCACAGAAGTGAAAATGCCGATCGCGTCTCTGTTAAGGGGAAACCCCATCCTATAGTGTGCTATGTCCAATTGGATGAACCGGCCATTCCTACCTCCATAGCCCTAGGCACAACCAATCAATGCTAGATAAGGGGTAGAACCTACCCAAGATTCCCATCAACAAGCTAGGCCAGTATTTTGAGGGTGATGACACAAATCCCTCAATCCCCATAGTCTATCACAATTAGAAGGTAAAAGCCATCTTGGATGGGGGAGCAAGAGTGGGTGTTTGCACCAAGGAATGCTGGGAAAAGAGGGGAAAGCCCACACTCGAGCAGACCCATCTGGTAGTAAAGCTAGCAGATGGAGGAACCGCTGAACCTTTGGGAGTATTGACTGGCATAAACATTAAGGTTTTTGGATTCACGTACCCTGTCAGGTTTGTGGTCATGGACTTCACACGATAGCCTAGATATGAAGCTATCCTAGGCAGACCATTCTTGGAAATGTCTGGACTTTGTGCATGATTGGCATAATGATAATATCTACCTGTGGCACAAGGAGCAAACCATCAGAGTGGATCTGCATACCTACAAGGCCCACCCATTGTCAGGACACCTCTTTGCTGCTGTGGAGTTTGACACCACCACCCAAACCACTTTCTGGTATACACCCCTCCCTGAGCCAAAATTCTCGCAGAAATAGATGCACATCTTAGCCAACATAGATGTCCCAGAAAGAGTAGGGTTTCAGATCACCACCCCAGAGATCGAGGTTCTGACCCTGGTAGTTCCCCTAAGGATGTTCAGCATGCTCAGACCATGAGAGGTAAGCAAGGGAACAATAAGGGTAAAATCATATCTTCACTGGCTGACCTATGTAGGCGCCATGACCACCCACCATGAGTTCTCCTCTAATGGGGGAAACAGGGTAAGGTAACCACCCCTGTCGGCTCTATAAGTGCAAGGGAAGAGCCCCCTTCAAGTCCCAAATCCCTTGCATCCAAAGGCAAGGCAAAGGCCAAAAAGTCCACTACTCGGACAGATAATGAGAGGGAGATTGAGGATAAAGATGACCTGTGGCAGCCAGTACAAGGCCTATACTATTCAGGATCATAAGATCTTATACCAACATGCCAAAAGAACCTGAGAGGATGGTTGTTCTCAAGGATATGATGGACCGCAAGGAAGTAAACTTAGCCCTGGAAGGCTAGGAACCCCAACCCGTATTTGTCGCCGATGACCTCACTCCCAATGAGGAGAATGCCTTAATAGCTCTCCTATGGGAATGTAAGGATTGCATGGCCTGGAAGTACACGGACATGAAGGGAGTACATGTTGCAGTAGTGCATCATACAATCCCCATGATGGATGATGCCAGGCTAGTGCGGCAATGCCCCTATCCTATAAATCCTAAATATGCACTGATAGTGAGGGAAGAAATCCAGAAACTCATAGATACAGGGTTCATCTATGAGATCGAACATACGGACTGGGTATCACCCATTGTGGTAGTCCTGAAGAAGAATTCAAAAATCAAAGTATGCATGGATTTGAAGAAGGCTAATGCAGCCATGAGACATGACCACTACCCCTTGCCATTAACGGAACATGTTCTCGAAAGGGTAGTCAAAAAGGAGGCGTATAGCTTCCTAGATGGATTTTCGGGTTACAACCAGGTCTCAGTCGCCCCCCAAGATCAACATAAGACCTCCTTTGCAACTGAATGGGGAGTATATATAGCTAGGGTTATGATATTTGGTTTAGCAATGCCCCAGTTACTTTCCAACGTATGATGATCACGATATTCAAGGCATACCTGAGGGACTTTGTGGAAGTCTTCTTGGATGATATTTGCACGAACTTGAAATGGGATGACCACCTAAAGTATCTCAGGCTCGTCCTTGAGAAGTGCTGCTTATACCGCATATCCCTCAACCCCCTTAAGTGCCAGTTTTGGGTCAAACATGGTGTCATCTTGGGCCACATAGTGTCCCAGAATGTAATCTCTATGGACCACAATAAAATCAAACTCATTTTGGAGTTACCGCCCCCCACCAATGCTAAGGGAGTCCAATGATTTACTGGCCATATAGGCTATTACTGGAGATTTATTTTGTTCGACGCCAACATAGCCTGCCCATTATACAAACTGCTAGTATCCTTTGAGTGGACTGAAGAATGCCAAACATCCTTTGAAACCCTCAAGCCTACTAGCTCTAGCCACTGCCCCAGTACTGAGGTCTCCCGATTGGAATTTAATATTCCACGTCCACATTGATGGCTCTAACTTTGCAATTGGTAGCTCCGCCTGGGGAGCATAATTTGGATTACCCGGTATACTTTGCAAGCTGTCAACTAAATGAGGCCGAAGTTAACTACACCACCACCAAGAGAGAGGGTCTTGCCATGGTCTATGCAGTCAAGAAATTCAGGCACTACTTGTTAGCTAACACACAGATGCATCACTAGGTGGATGCTCATTGGGGATAGAAGATGATCTCCACGATGCTTCCCTCTTCCTCCTTGATGTCATTCCAAAATGGGCCGTCGAAATCAGCCACTACTTGGCCAATGGACTACCCCTAGGCCAAGACCTTAAGAAGGATAGAGCCCGTAAACTCATTAAGGACGTAGCGCCATACCAGCTGATAGCAGGCCAACTCTACTGCATAGGTAAGGATGGCATAATGCGAAGATGCGTGTGCAAACACGAATACATCGAGGTGCTTCAAGAAGCACACTCAGGAATCGCAGGAGGCCATTTTGCCCCGCTAAGGTTACAGAACATAAAGTGCTACAGGTTGGTCTCTGGTGGCCAACGCACTTCGGAGATGCGGCCAAATTTGTCAAATGATGTGACCCCTGCCAGCGCATCCACATCCCACACAGGGCAGACATGATGCCCTTGACCAAGATCTTGGCTGACCAACCCTTCAAGAAGTGGGGCATTGATTTCATTGGTCCCATAAGCCCAGCTACTAAGGGGACCAGGGCTCGAGGATCGGGCTCGAGGATCAACCTAGCTACCGACTACTTCACTAAGTGGGTAGGAGGAGGAGCCACAGTAAAGGCTAATGCAAGATCCACTGCCAAGTTATTATATGAAGAAGTCATCACCTGGTTTGGATGCCTGTTGGAGTTAGTCAGCAATCGAGGAACTCACTTCCTCAATGAAACCATAGCAATCTTGACAAGTGAGTTTATGATCATTCATAGGAAGTCAATGCCATATTACCCCAGAGCAAATGGCTTGGCTGAAAGCTCCAACAAAACTTGTTGTTAGATTATCACATGTACGGTAGAAGGAAATCGTACCAACTAGGTGCATAAGCTCATAGCAGCATTATGGGCCTACAGGACCTCCTACAAAGTGGCAACACATTGTACCCTCTTCAAGTTAGCCTTTGGGGTAGAGACAATAATGCCAATGGAATATGTAGTGCCTAGCCTCCGTCTTGCCGTAAAGGAAAGACTCATGGAAAATGCACTGGCCCACACTCTCCGAGTAGAAAAAGCTTGACGTAAAAAGTGATTTGACTGCAACATCAAGAACAAGGACCTGGCAAAAGGAGACTTGGCACTCCTGTACGGTGTCCGCAACACCAAACGTAAGCTTAAGTACCGAGGTATGGGTATTTACCACGTAGTTGAGATCACCCCCGAAGGAACATGCCGAATAGCCACCCTTGATGGGATGAAAATGGAGGGCTACCTAAACAGAAGCAAATTGAAAAGATACTACGGACCACTCACTATCCCTACCCTTCAAGCCGTGCATAGAGAAAAAGAACTCAAGGCAAAGATGGCCATGATGAAGCATTATACCATCGAGGAATCCAGAATCCGTAATGCTAAGGTCTGACAGTGTAGGCAAATGTCCCTTTTTAAGGCAATGACGAGTGAACAAATTCAATTAACGGATGAGCTAACAATAAAGCTAGCCAGGTTGCTTGTTCAGCTACAGGTACTGTGCTTGCTCATCAAAGCACTCATGGACCCAGAAGCAAGCCACAATTTCATCTCTCGAGAGGTATGGGAAAAGCTACAGGTACCCCTAATCCTCACTGTTGCCTCAATAAGAGCTATAAATGGCCAACTTTTACAAACCTTGGGTTATGTAAATCTAAATCTAATGGTTGTTTGCCAAGCTGTGGATATATGCTTTTATGTTCTCCCTATAGAAGACAATGAAGAGTAGGGAAGAACTTGGTGTTACGCTATCAACTGCCAAATCAATTGGCATGCCCGAATGGCTTCGCTTACCAATGGTGGTCAAATAGTGGTAATTCTATTGTGTAGACCAAGCCCCCCCTCTTCGGCCCTGACCTTGCTGATTCATGACAATGAAGCGACGTAGCAAAGCCAACCGGAAGCCCTAGCTTCCACCAGCACACCGCCCAAGGGCCTAGCTCAAAATGAGCCCAAAGCTAGCCACAATGGTAAACCAATGCCATTGCATGATCAACCCATGTTACCATGCTTCGCTCAAGAAATCCATGAGCGGCAAGTACAAGATGTTATCCTCTACGCCCAACGTCACTTCGATTGGAACCAATGCCCTGAGAATGGTAACGTAGCAATAATAGCTCAGGTCACCTCAAGATCGCTTCCCCCACCCACATCCGCTACCCAGAGAAAGCCATGCCCAATGCTCACACCTCATCTACCACCACATCTCACCAACAGTTCGAGCAACACGGCCCGCTCAGGCCACCAAAGCAACAATGTTTCCTGGATCCAAAAGAAGACATTGCAAACTCCGCAAGTGATGAAGGCAGAACCACAAGAACTTGTGTCCTCCTACGATACAACCCCACAAGAACTTGCCAATGATCCAGACACAACAGGCCAGCCTCAGGGTATCGGATACACAATGGTACCACGGTCGGCCCGACTCAACACAAGCATCACCACTGCTAGTCAAGGGACCCCATAGGATCCAAATTCCACCCCACAAAGAGTTACATAAGAACCTTGCCTGGGGGACGAGCACTTGCCGTTAGAGCCCGCCGTAGCAACAAAGTCCGACACAAAGGTGCCTTTGGCATCCAAGGTAAAGAACAAACTGGACACGTACTCTACATGGCTCCTTACTCGCTATGCTATAGTACGGCATCCGTCGCCACCGCATTCATCATAACCATCGCATCTAGGTCTAGGTGAGTCAATATGGTAAGCATCTTCACCTGACGCACCAGCAGCACACTACCAACCACCATAAATTTAACACCAACCGTCACCATACTAGTATCCCACTGGTTGGGGGGATACAAATCTATAAAAGCAAGCCTACCCTGCCGGGTTGTTGCCATAGCTACTGTAGCAAAACTCTATCAAAATTTACCCAGAAATTTGACAGTTTCTTGCCCACTTCTTCTCCACCCCCACCAGCAAATTGATGTCCTCCTGTTCTTCCTCGTCCACTGATTCCCTCGTCACACAACTCCCAATTCTATTTTCCATGGAGTCCGAACACGACTTTTTCAAATTCGAGACCCACCTAAATGTCAACCCTCGCCTTATCCTAGACGCCATTGGCCCCTCAGATTTGGAGAGCACTCCTTTGGCCAGAATTCGAATCTTGGACGAAATACCCACAAAGGACTTATGAGATGAAGACACCTCCACCAGACAGGCGAGTCAAGAAGAGCCAGCCACAGCACACACAACCCCCATAAAGACACAGAAGCGCACCTTGATGCCAACCACTGGCGAGTAAAAGATCGTGCGTTCACAAGTGCACTTGCCTTTAGGGGAAGCATGGCTCCAAGAGCTAGATGCTTGCGTGATCCACTCGCGCTTTGCATTCGGGGGTCGGGACTACACCCTCCACTACCACACCGCAATAGCATATGCTGCTCTCCAAGACTTGACAATCGTGGAAGCCCTTAACTTTTTAGGCTTGTAGAGAGTAGCAGACCATTTCCCATGCCACCTGGATATGAAGCTGCTAGCGGAATTCCTTAAGACATATGACAACAACACCAATATTGGTGTCTTAAGAGATGCAGCAGGCAATCCCCACCAATACCAAATCAATCCCCACCACTACCAAATCAATCAAGACATGGTGCGGGCAGTATTCAACCTGCCAGTGGTGGCAGAAAAATACTCCAAGCAAAAGAAGAAATTGGACTCCCTAAAAGCGGTCTACCCCTACGACTGCCACAAGTGCAGAGGTCGCATCTAGTTTGCCACCATCTACAAGCCCGAGGTAGAGCATGTTGAGAGTTGTGTGTTGAGAGTTGTGGTGCCATGAGCACATGTAGAGCAAAGGTATGAGTAAAGGGCAAGCTGCCACATGGCATGGAGGAGATAACCCACATGTGAGCAAGCATATGGATGTAAGTACCCTCACCTATAAAAGGGAGGTTCATTTGAAGTAATATCAATCAAGCACTTTGCACTATCTCAAGATTCTCTTTATGAGTCCAAGCTAATCTATCTTGGAACCTAATTGACTTGAGGTACATGTCATGAGCACTCTCTTCATCATGTTTGCACTTAGGTTGCATCCTCCTTAGATTAGTGTTGTATTAGGATGTTGTCTCATGACTAGAGAGCTCGATCCCCTGATTTGACATGGTATCAGAGCTTAGGTCTAGTCTCCTAGATCAGTTATAGGCCTGCCTTAGGAGTTCATGGGTTCTCCTAAGTTAGTTTTAGTTTTAGTTTTTAGATCGAGAGTGTTGTTCTTGAGTGTTCTTTGCAAGGGAAAATTTCTATTCATATACTCTTTCCTTTGTGAGAGATAGATAGGGAAAGAATAGACATTCTAGTGTGAGGGAAAGCTTGTCACCTTTCATCTCCGTCTCTAAAGAGCTATGACACAGCAAAGAAAGTGCTATCTACAAGCTTTACAAGCTCCCAATCTTGAACCATGACCTATACAATGAGCAAGGTGCACCTATCTACAAGAAAGCAAGCAAAGCAAGAGCCAAGCATACAAGAGGCATCGCCACAGCAACAGCTTCAACAATGCCTGCAAAAGGAGCCAGCCAGTGGACTCTATAGCTACAATTGCAGCTCTAACGACTAAAGCAACAAGCAACTCCAGCGATCCATGCCAAAGCCTCCTAGCTAACAGAAGAGACCAATAGCTTATGTGACCTTTTCCATCACATCAGCTGGCTCTCCTCCAAGGTAAGCAATATTCAAGACTCCTAGCTAACGGACAAAGCTCTTGGCTGGCTCTCCTCCAAGGTAAGCTTAGCCTCCCAACCGCATGTAACGAGTGATGCTCAACAAAGCCAGCAGCTTCCCAAGCTCCAAGCCTCTCCTGGTAGCCTCCAACACAGCCCAAGCTTCCTTAGTAGTAGCAGCGAAGCAAACGAGTGCAGCTTCTACTCCTCCATGCTGAGACCAAGGAAGCTCCAGTCACTCAAACGGCCAATGCACAACATGCTTCAACCTTCTGTAGAGGCTTCAACGTGCATACGCTTCAATAGATGCTACAACTATAGCAAAGCCTCCTTCAGCGAGACTAGCGCCTCCCAAAGCCTTCTACGAGGCCCTTCTCTGCTAGCCCGCAGCTCCAAATGGCTCATAACCTTTTGCAATGCCATTGCCAGCCATGCCACTGACGTCGGACCTCTCCAACTCAACCTGCCAGCCTTCAAGCTTAGTGCACCATGCTCCAGCCTCGTAGCAGAGCTCCTACAACAAGTGCCTCTACAACAGTGATGACTCCAGCCCGACAGTAGCAACCAGGCTCCCACCAACACGCTCTCTCTCCATGCAAATCAAGCCTTCCCTAACCTGAAGGAAACCGACGAGCGATCTCCCACAGCAGATTCGATTGATGACAGGTAGAGAATTGATTTGCGATGCAGACGAGATCTCTGCTCAGAATTCTCTCTTCACAAAGTTCCCCTAAGGCTCACCACAATTTGACACATGGCAGATAAGTCTTTGACCTGGGTTAGCTCAAAGCAACCCTGGGTTAGTTGGTTTGGTCAATGCTCTAGTTTATGCCACGTGGCAGATAAGGTTTGGTGTGGTTAAGTTAAACCATGGTTAAGGCTTATGGTTAGGGTAGGATTAGTTAAGTGCCACCTAAGCACTCTTCCTAAGCACAGTGTGAGTGCAACATGTGAATCCCTCTGCCACATCATCAAGCCCCCTCTTCTTCACAGAAACTTCAACAAGCCATAACTTGCAATCCAAGAAGAATTTGGACACGCTCCAAAAGGGAAAAGTGATCGTCTTTTTGAGCTCTATGTGCTTGTCAGTTCAAAATCATTGTTAGCAATTAGACACTGCCAATATTGAAAGTAATCAATTGGTAAAACCTTTGCAACAAATGGAAAAGCAAAGTATGAATGCACACATCGTTGTCATAAGCATGCCAAAAGCGCAAGTGTATGAGATGACCATAGCACGAAGCATGGCATCCACACATAAAGCATCAAGGCACATGGAAGAACAAAGCATCACGCATGAAGCTACACAAGGAATAAGTTTGCAGATTGAAGAACCAACAGGTCAACTACACAGCATCGTCATCAAGCCATGAGCCAAAAGGTGACATCACTGGAATGTATTGAGAAACAAAAAACCTTGACAACCTTGCCTATATTTTGTAAATCAAGCCTGACTACCTGAGAGTAGCTATGAAAGCACCCAGGGGAGGTATTGACATGTAAACCACACTTGACCACCTTAAGTAGCAATGCATGCACTAAGGGGAGGTGATGGACTTGTAACTCACATCTGACCACCTTGTAGTAGCCAAAGGATCATGGCACCAAGGGGAGGTGTTGAGAGTTGTGGTGCCATGAGCACATGTGGAGCAAAGGTATGAGTAAAGGGCAAGCTGCCACATGGCATGGAGGAGATAACCCACATGCTCCCCACATGTGAGCAAGCATATGGATGTAAGTACCCTCACCTGGTTCATTTGAAGTAATATCAATCAAACACTTTGCACTATCTCAAGATTCTCTTTATGAGTCCAAGCTAATCTATCTTGGAACCTAATTGGCTTGAGGTACATGTAATGAGCACTCTCTTCATCATGTTTGCACTTAGGTTGCATCCTCCTTAGATTAGTGTTGTATTAGGATGTTGTCTCATGACTAGGAGAGCTCGATCCCCCAATTTGACATTGTGGTGCTATGAGCACATGTAGAGCAAAGGTATGAGTAAAGGGTAAGCTGCCACATGGCATGGAGGAGATATCCCACATGTGAGCAAGCATATGGATGTAAGTACCCTCACTTATAAAAGGGAGGTTCATTTGAAGTAATATCAATCAAGCACTTTGCACTATCTCAAGATTATCTTTATGAGTCCAAGCTAATGTATCTTGGAACCTAATTGACTTGAGGTACATGTCATGAGCACTCTTTTCATCATGTCTCCACATAGGTTCCATCCACATCAGAGTGCTCCATAGTTCCTGAGGCACACATGTTTTGTCATGGTATCAGAGCTTAAGTATAGTCTCCCAGATTAGTTGTAGACATGCCTTAGGAGCTCATGTTTTTCTCCTAGGTTAGTTTTAGTTTTAGAATAAGAACAAATTTCTGTCCCTTGAGAGAGAAATTTTCCGATTTTTCGTCCATCCATTTCATGAGAGATTCATTGTGAGCTTCAGTGTTCCTTATTCTGTGAGAGCAAGAGAATTCCATTCTTGAGAGATTGAGAGATCTATGGTGAGTGAGAGTTGTTCTTCTCTTCCGAAGAGAGAGATTTGGTTGAGAGAGCTTTCTTTCATGCTGTTTGAGAACGAAAGTTTTTCTTTGAGATTTGTGAGAAAGAGAATCATCCTATCTATTCTCGGAGAGATATATGTAACATAGATATAGTTTGTGACCATTGTGTATCCGTAAGGAGGAGGCTAGCTAGAATGAAGCTCCAACGCTCAGCTTCAAGGGCAGCTTGGACCTCTCCATCAAAGAGGGAGACTCAAACACGACCAACGCCACTTAGATGCGACTTCAACAAGCCAGCAAGACTGCAGCTCCTACAACACTACAAGCCCACAACCTAGGCGACTGGAAGGAGGCAGCTCCAATAGAAGGCCATTGACATCAACAGCCACCTATGTGATTGCAGCAAACACCTTCAACACGAGACACTCCAAACACCTTCAACATGCGATGCTCCAAACAGTGTCTCAGCACCACGCTCCAAACGACCTCAGCCAACAAGCCTCTCCAGTAGCCAAAGCAGCGTGACCTCTAGCAAGTAGTGTGCCACGACTTATACCAACAGAGCCTACAACCCTGCATGTGAGCTGCTCACTCAGCTTCTCAGCTCCAAGCTTCAGTCGCAAGCACACCCACCAACCGTCCATCGATGCTGCTTCCCTGGGCTCCTTCATGCATCGTAGCTTGTGTCTACCTATCAGCTAGCCCCGATGACTCCGCGCTCCAACTCCATCTTCGAAATTCGTCCACACCGTCGTTTCTTGAGCAGAGAAACTGCAAAGCTTTTTTCTGTCTTCTCTAAGGTTGTAAACCTATGACACATGGCAGCCCCACAAAAAGACACATGGCAGATAATAACTAACAGGGGTTAGTTAGAAGCACCCTTGGTTGAGTTTGGATTCACTATGGTTAAGTTAACCTTGGTTAAAGTTTATGGTTAGGTTCAATTGGACCATGGTAAAGTTAATGTAACCTTAGTTGGATCAAAAGATTGCCACATCAGCATGCACAGTCAACATAGTGCCACCCCAAGCATAGTCCCTTTGTAAGCACAGTCTTGCAAGTAGCATGTGAACAGCCTCTGCCACATCATCAAAGGCCCTCTTCTTCATAGAAACTTCGACAAGCCGTAACTTGCAATCTAGGAGGAATTTGGACATGCTCCAAAAAGGAAAAGTGATCGTCTTTTCAAGATCTACGCATCTATCAAGTCAGAATCATTGTATGCAATTAGACACTGCAAATATTGAAAGAAATCAATTGGTAAGACCTTTGCAACAAATGGAAAATCAAAGCATGAATGCACACATCATTGTCATAAGCATGCCAAAAGCACAAGTGCATGAGATGACCATAGCACAAAACATGGCATCCACACATAAAGCATTAAGGCACATGGAAGAACAAAGCATCATGCATCAAGCGAAGAAGACAACGACATCGTCATCAAGCCATGAGCCAAAAGGTGACATCAATGGAATGTATTAAGAAACCAAAACCTTGCCAACCTTGCCTATATTTTGTAAATCAAACCTGACCACCTGAGAGTAGCTATGTAAACACCCAGGGGAGGATTTGATCTTGTAACTCACATTTGACCACCTTGCAGTAGCCAAAGGATCATGGCACCAAGGGGAGGTGTTGAGAGTTGTGGTGCCATGAGCACATGTAGAGCATAGGTATGAGTAAAGGGTAAGCTGCCACATGGCATGGAGGAGATATCCCACATGTGAGCAAGCATATAAATGTAAGTACCCTCACCTATAAAAGGGAGGTTCATTTGAAGTAATATCAATCAAGCACTTTGCACTATCTCAAGATTCTCTTTATGAGTCCAAGCTAATCTATCTTGGAACCTAATTGACTTGAGGTACATGTCATGAGCACTCTCTTCATCATGTCTCCACATAGGTTCCATCCACATCAGAGTGCTCCATAGATCCTGAGGCAAACATGTTTTGTCAGAGCGCCCAGCAAGAGCCCTGCAATGGCTTACTCAAGTAAAGCACTCGGATCATCATCAATCCATTGTGCCCAATATCTTGCTGAGGATGGTGAACTTGCAAAAGATGAACTGGGATGACTACTACTGCACCCAGATGAGGAATGATCTCAGCACCCATGAGGATGTCATCGGCAATCTTATGTTGTACATGTCGGTCCTCTATTACCTCAAAAGTCAGCATCCGCTCATCAGCTTCGAACTCGCCAAGAAATCCACCATCGGTCCCATGCAGACAGAGCAGGAAGAGATAGAAACCAGGCTCAAGAGAGCAAGGACAACGCCAAGTGCCACTCTGGTTCCCCAGGTGTAAACGGAACCAAGTCAGCTGCTCAACCAATATGAGGAAAGCCAGTTGCACGAGTTCATGCAACGACAACTATGCATGCAACAGTTAGGTTCTGAGATAAGGGCAAACATGTGCAAGGAGGACCTATTCTCATTGAAGACCTCTAGGGCGATGACACCATTGAAATAGACCTCCATACAAGAGCCAAAAGTATGTCGACACCCCCGCTACACCCTTCATCTCAGTCTCCACTGGTCACCCCTTAGGAGACAGCATCCTTCACCACAAGCACCTCTTCCATGCCATGGGCAAGCCTAGCAGAGGCCATACAATTTTGCAGCGCACTCTAGTATAGGGCAACGGGAGGCTATAGCTATATGACTATAGAACAATTGTCATGCATCGACGTCATGGAGATGAACCTCTTTGAAGCCATGGCACAACTGCCGCAAGTCTCCCACATGATCTTACAAAGGAGGAAAGAGCAAGCCTCACAACTCTCCTGCAATTTCATCCAAGCCCCCAGCTCTGGACATAGGAAAGCCACTCGACAACGGTCACAGCTCAAGCAATGGGCCAGGCTGCACTACATCGAGCAGAAGAGTACTGGGCTAAGGTGGAAGAGCTCAAGCTCACTTTGACGAAAGTCAAAGATGACCTCACCACTAGTGAATCCCTAGTCCATACATTTATGGAACAAGCGGAAAAGGCAGAATCAACCTTTTGCACAACGCTAGAGCAGCAAGCATAGGTAGAGCAATGGTACGCCCACACCTAGGAGACCCACGGTCTCCCTCCAAGATCTTTTGGCACAAGAGAGGCACCTCACGGTCTCCCTACAAGAACAAATAGAAAGATAGAATGCCACAAGCCACTTGGAAGAGTCAGGGTTGGAAGACCGCGAACAGTAAGAGTTCAATATGTACTGGGAGGTGTCTACCCAGTTAGCCACATATACACTTGCACCAGGCACCATCACCCAAACCCTCCAAATGCACTTCGATGCACTCCTGTTGGCTCTTTTCTACTGCTTTCGTAGGAAGAGCTGGGTTTTTCTATGTTGCAGGGTTCCGAGGCTTTTTGTCACCTACAGATATATTGGGATTGTCGTTGTAGTATATGTGTAGCTTAGGACCTCGAGTCATGTTCCGGTGAGAGACGTAGGCTTAAGTGTGGTAAGCAAACAAAGTGCAAGCATGTGTAAAAGGCACGTAAACCATCGTTGTTGGGGTAATGAAGGCTTTCGCCTTCATTGGGGGTTGTAGGGTTTAGGAGGAGTTTAAGGGTTCAGAAGGTGGTTCCAGGGTTTAGAAAGAGTTCAGGGTTAGAAAGAGTTCCAGGGTTTAGAAGGAGGTTCCAAGGTTTAGAAGGAGTCCAGGGTTAGAAGGAGGATCCAAGGTTCAGAGTAGAGTACATGGTGGAGAACTCGTCTCCCTCGTAGATCATGGAGTTTAAGGGTTTAGGAAAGCATAGGAGTGGGAGAGGAAGAAGGTGTAAGAGCATGGGTGAAGGAAGAGAGAGAGGAGGAAGGAGGAGGAGGGAAGAGGAGTAGGGAGGGGGAGGAGAGAGGAGGAGGAGGAGGAGGGAGGAGGAGGAGGAGGAGGAGGAGGAGGAGGAGGGAGGAGGAGGAGAAGGAGGAAGGAGAAGGAGGGAGGAGGAGAGGGAGAGGGTGGGTTGCAGGGTTGGAGGAGAGGGGAGAAGGGTTGCAAGGTTAGGACATGCTTTTGGACGTGCAGTGCAAGGAAGCATGGACACTTGAGACAAATGCTTGGAATACCAATGTAGACTCAACACAATGCCCCAAGAGTGTGGGCTTCATTCCATTATGGGGTATTTATACAAGTTGGAGAGCTTCTCTCTCTGCATGTAACACAAAGTTGTAACACAAAGTTGTATCACAAAGTTGTAACACAAAGTTGTAACACATTCTCTCTCTACATGTAGAAGTTGTAACATAAAGTTGTAACACAAAGTTGTTACACAAAGTTGTATCACAAAGTTGTAACACAAAGTTGTGTCACAAAGTCGTAACACATTCTCTCTCTTGATGTAGACAAACTTGTAACACAAAGTTGTTACACAAAGTCGTAACACAAAGTTGTGTCTAGAAGTTGTAACACAAAGTTGTAACACAAAGTTGTATCACAAAGATGTATCACAAAGTTGTAACACCTTCTCTTTCTTCATAAGTTCATGTTGGCACAGAGTCAACATACTCCCGGATCCATTTTATTAGCCGTCCTCGGGTTATGGCTTATTTTGATTTCAGAGTTGAGATGCCATGTGCATAATTTAGTGGCTATTTAGCTTGTGGTATGCGAGTCATTCCTGCTATAATGCTTTTGCACCACACAATTTGTAGTCAATAGTCAAGAAACTTATCTCCTCTTAAGGAGGGGTAGATGACTATGAATGTCAGAGGGGATCTCGTTGCTGAGGTTGCGGACGCTGCCATCGAATCTTCTTGGAAAGAGGTTTGGCGGGGGTCTCGTTGTTGAGGCTGTCATTTCTTGCTATCTTGCATACATGTTGGATGCGATTGCACCCGTAGCATTGAGCTTGTAGATAATTAGTATGCAAGTTTGATATTTTTGCATATAGACGACTGTGATGTTTGGCGGGGGTCTCATTGCGGAGGCTGCAGACTCTGTTGCCAATTCATCTTGAGTTTTGGCATTTCTTCGTGTACTGCGTGTGAATTCATTGCATGCTTTGAGAGTATGGAATGAAAGTGTGTGATACTATTTTTTATGCAATCTATTATGTGCCTATGGAAAATCATGTGAGTGCATGTGATGTGTCTAACTATATGCTTATTTGTGGGATTTGATAGGGAAACTAAGACTCAAACATCCCTAATATGCAAAAAACATGCGTATGCAGTGAGTGTGCGTGTAACAATCTAGTGCAAACTATATGTGCAAAAAGGTGCATATGCGAGTGAGTGCTTGTGATACAATCTAATCCTAACTAAGGAAGACTTGGTTTCCCAAATCTTCATTTTTGTCGAGGATGGCTCGCGTGTTGATGTAGTAGCGCTTCAGTCGGATCCCGTTTATTGTTGTGTTGAATTGGACTCCATCTAGTGTTTCAAGTAGCACAGCTCCGATGGGATTCATCTTTCGTACTCGGTAGGGTCCTTGACCTAGATATTTCAGTTTTCCCTTGTGTACTTTGGCATTGTATAACAGGACTAAGTCACCTTCCTTGATGTCTTTAGCTTTCAGATTCCTGTCAAACCATGCCTTTCTTCGACGTTTTTCTGTTGTCATGGCATGATAAGCAACTAGTCTTGTCTCTGTATGCTTTTCCAACTGACAGAGCCTTTCTTTCAAGGACTCATGATCACCCATGCGTTCCTGTACTGCGATGCGTAGACTTGGTATTACAAATTCGAGTGGGACCACGGCTTCAAGGCCGTACACCAATTGAAAAGGTGTGTTCCCTATACTGACCTTGAATGTGGTTCTGTATGCCCATAAGGCTGCATTCAGTTTCTCTGCCCAATCAGAACGCGGCGGTTCTACTACCTTGGTGAGGATATTGCATACGATTTTGTTTGTGGATTCTGCTAGTCCATTCCCTTGGGGGTAGTAGGGTGTGCTTTTTCTATGAATGACCATGAAGCCAGACAAGAGTTCTTGGATTACCTCATTGACAAAATGTGTGCCTCTATCTGACACAATTTCAATGGGGCATCCGAATCGGGTGATCACATGTTCGTACAAGAATCTTGCTGTGCTTTTGGCATCTGCCTTTCTGACTGCTTTAGCTTCAGCCCATTTTGTAAAGTAATCAGTGGCCACAATGATGTAGCGTGCCTGTGTTCCTTTTGCTGCTGGATGTATGGGACCCACATAGTCAATCCCCCATTTTTCAAATGGTTGTTGTGCAACAACTGTTGTTAGGGGATTGAAGTCTTTGTGTTGTGGTTTAATAGTTCGTTGGCAAACATCACAGCCTTTTACATATTCATAGGCATCTGCCCACAGTGTTGGCCACCAGTAGCCTGCGAGGAGAACTTTTCTTGCTGTGGCTTCCCCTTGGAAGTGTCCTCCTGCAATGCCTTCATGGACTTCACTCAGGATTGGCAGGATCTCATGAGGCATTACACATCTTCTTAATATCTGGTCCTTGCCCATCTTGTACAGTTGTCCTGCAATGAGTTGATAGGGTGCAGCCTTTAGAATCAATTTTCTGGCATCTACTGCTTTCATGTCAGGGGGTGGTCTTCCTGCCATCAAGTACCCAATGATATCTCCACACCATTCTGGAACATCATCTATTTGAAATAGTGTGGCATCTGGTAAGTCATCTTCTACTCCAGTGGCTTCTTCTCCTGTCTTGACTCGAGACATGTGATCGGCAATGTAGTGTTGGGCACCTTTGCGGACCACAATTTTGAAGTTGAATTCTTGCAGCAAGAGGAGCCATCTGGTTATTCTTCCTGTGGTACACGGATGGTTCACAAGATAAAGCAATGCTTGATGGTCGGTGTAGAAGACAAAATCATTTGCGAGTAGATAATGCCGAAATTTCTTTACACTATACACCATTGCTAGGGCTTCTCTTTCTGTGGTTGTATAGTTGATCTCTGCATCATTGAGTTGTCGACTGGCGAAGTAGACGGGGTAGTCTTTCTTATGTTCACCAGGTTGACAAAGCACACTCCCAATTGCATACTTGGATCCATCAGTATGAACATGAAAATCAATATCCCAATTGGGAGATATAAGGATGGGTGCTGTGATTAGGCGCCACTTTAAAAGCTCAAAGGCTTGGTCGCACTCTTCGGTCCATAAGAACTCCACTAATAATTTGTAAAGTGGTCTAGCTATCATGGCATACCGCAATATAAATCTTCTATAATAGCCGGCATGTCCCATAAAGACCTGTACACCTTTGGAATTTGTAGGAGGAGGCAATTCCATGATGATTTTGATTTTGTCCATGTCAGTTGCAATCCCATGTTGAGAGACGATGTGTCCCAAAACAACTCCGTGGGTGACCATGAACTGGCATTTTGTTGGATTTAGGGAGATGCCATACTCCCTGCATTTGATTAGTACTTCTTCCAGACATTTGAAGTGGTCCTGTTTGGTTGAATAGATGCACAAATCATCCAAGAACACCTGTAAAAACTTATTCAAAAATGACTTGAAAGCTGTGAGCATGACTCGCTGGAATGTGGCTGGGGCATTACAAAGGCCGAATGGCATGACTCTATATGCAAAAATACCCCATTCTGTAGCAAATGCTGTTTTTGATTAGTCTTGAGGAGCAATTTGCACTTGGTTATAGCCATTGAAGCCATCCAAGAAGCTATATATTTCGGATCTTGCCACCTTTTCCAACACTGTTTCTGTTAAGGGTAGGGGGTAGTGATCCCTAATTGTGGCGGCATTCACATTTTTCAAGTTTACGCATAT
Organism: Dipteris shenzhenensis; assembly: GCF_047967505.1. Lineage (NCBI taxonomy): Eukaryota > Viridiplantae > Streptophyta > Polypodiopsida > Gleicheniales > Dipteridaceae > Dipteris > Dipteris shenzhenensis. The sequence continues at coordinate 24,451,609 of NC_141605.1, read as the reverse complement.
TCTGAGCTTCTTGTTGCGTTTAGGCACAATGACAATGGGTGAAACCCAATCAGTTATCTTGTAGATGAATGCGGCATCTGGGAGTTTTTCCAGCTCGTCATAAACCATGGTGCCATATTTAGGATTTGTGCGATAAGGTCCACATACCTTAGGGCGAGCACCTTCCCTTATAGGTATCGTGTGTACTGCCACTTCTGGTGAAATTCCTTTCATCTCTTTGTATGACCATGCTAGGCAGTCACGGTATTCCATTAGGAGGTCTTTGAGTTTGATTTCATCTTCTTGACGGAGCTGTTTCCCAATGAAAACCAATTTTTCTTCCTCCCCTTCAAGGGCGAGGTTTATTGTGCGTGTTTTTGCCGGTCCCTCATAGATTGAAGTTTCTCCAATGCTATTGGTTTCTTGAACTTCAGATTCTTTGATTGGTCTTGGCATTGCTATTGGTGCACTGCCACTTGTATAATTCTTAAAGTATTCCGGCACTTCTCAAAGATCGGCCTCTGATGGGGTTGAACTAGCCTGGCAGGTGTCATGTGTACTGGGTGGCATAGTTGCATTTAGTAATTTGTTAGGCTCTTCTTTTCTTTCTTTTTCTGAAGTCTCTTGATCGAGCTTCATCCGCACATGTGGCTTATATTTCCAAAACTTCTTACGTTGGGAACTGTGAGGTAACTTTTCCACTGGTAAGGTGTGTCCAAGTAAGGGTTCATGTGCTGCACATACTCCTTCCAGTCCCTCAGGGGACCATTCAAGAGGTGGTGGTTTTGATTTTGTGGGAACTGGCCTTTGCAAGGTACAATTCGACAATCCTTGTTTGGACTCGTTCGAATTCATTGAAGTGCTCGGCCTTGGCTTTTCTGCGATTTCCTCCGGTAGCTTTCTTGCGGGATCTTCTGCTGTTATTCAACTGTGGAGGTTCAACTTTTGGGAGCTCAACTGCCATTAGGGCATGCAGAATGGCTAGGTCATTATCAAAGATTTGATCTTCAATTGCAGCATTCGCAGCCTCTGTTTCAAGGTCCCAAGGAAAATCTGAGTCATCATTGGTATGGGTACCTTCTTCAGGTTCATTATCCCATTCGAGGTCAGCCATAAAGAATGGCATCTCTAGATCGATTGGTTCTTCATGTGTCGGTGGAGGATCGACCTGTAGTGCGTTAACATCTATCTGTGAGAAGATGGGGTCTAATGAATGGCAGTTGTCGATGGTTGCCAATGTTTGTATCCAGTTATTGACATTGCTTTGTGAGTCACCTGCTATGGCATGCTGTTGCAAGGGAGCTGATTTGCTTGAGATTGTCGTGGAAGATGTGTCATCCAATGCTCTAGGAACAATTGGTTTAATAGCTCCTGTCCCCACATTCACCCGGACTGCAGTGTCACGATTCTGGATTGTCAATCTATCCGTTCCCCAGTCATGGAGGACTGATGCTTCTCGTAACCAAGGACGTCCCAGTAAGATTTGATAGGATTTTTTGGGAAGATCCAAGATTGTGAATTAAAGGGAAAAGCGGACTCCTGCGATCTTTGTGGACACGCCATTCACTATGCCCAAGGGTTTAGCCCGTGAATCATCGGCAAGGCGTATGTTGAAATTAGCCTTTTGCATTGGTGGGAGACCCCATTCATCGTAGAGCTCCTTTGATAGGACATTGACACCTGCTCCACCATCCACTATGGCTTGGACTTCATTATATGCCTTGTGGATCAAAGGCACAGTGATGTTGCGTATGTCATCTCTCTCACCCATCCGCACAGGGATATCTTCAATGTCGTTCATAGGTGGAGGGGGATTCGCGAGTTCAATCCATCCTTTGAAACTCTCCCAGAGATTGGGACAATTCCGTAAGAGGATTCCGATGGGGATTGACACAGGGCAACTCAGGATGCTAGAGAGTGCAGCTCCTTCAAGTTGACGTGGCGGTACATTCTGTTGTGGATTCTGTTGTTGGAACAAAGGCTCGAGTATAGTATCAATACTTTGTGGGGCCAAGTCATTTAGTGGGTCTTGAACTTGTTTCTGAGCCTCAAATTGAGCTTGTTCATTTTGAACCCATTGCTGAAGTACCTGAAAACGAGCCTTCTCTACCTCTGCATTCGGGAATGGAGCTTCTTTTATTCGAGGCTCGGGAGTTGATGTGGATAAACTCGGTTGCTCATTGCTTGGCGGAGGTGGAGGCACTTGTGCTTTCTTTCTCAGAAGTCACTTTGGTTGGATTGGAATGATAGGGTCCTTCGTAGCCTCTTTCTGTTGGCGTGTAATCACATTGATAGGTTGTGACCTTAGACTTGCCGGACCCAGACTTTGATGGTCCACCCCAATGATGCCGATGGGGACGTCAAGCTTAACCTCTGTTTGTTCTGGGACCTTATTTTTCATGGGACAATCCATACAGGCATGTCCTATGCCACAATCTCTGCAGAGTGGTTGGAAAGTGGCTGGGCTACCGCGATGAGGGCACTCTGCGATTCTATGATTTTCTCCACAACCGTAACACTTGATTGGTGCTCGATATGTGTTGGGTCGCACTTGATTTGCATAGACTGGTATGAGACCCTCTGCACCTTCTACATAGTACACTAGGTACTCTGCTTCATACTCAAATAGCGAGTCTACTTCCTCGGCTTGTAATTGATGTATGGGAACTGCCTGAGGAGCTGGATTTGGTGCTCTTGGATACGGTCGTGGATTCGGATTCCTGAGTAGTTGTGGGACTTGTGTCCGAACGGGAATAGGATTTAGCCTCGGAGCTGGTGGCGCTTGTGCAAGTGCCGGTTGCCTGTATACTGTCATGGGTGCCGCTTGGTATTGTGGTGGTCGAGGCGGATTGTTGCGCATGTTGAAGATGCAACTGTTCTCATCATGGCCGCCGACGACACAGATATGGCACCACAACCGTGGCAGTGGATTTGCTTGTGCAGTGATCCTTGCTCTTAGGACTGGGCATTCATTTGCTGTATGATTTGCCAAGCAGTGTGGGCACCAGACATTTTCTCGCCGTGGATATGTTTGAGTTGGCGGCTGAGACAAGTGGAGTTTTTGATCCATGGCCTGCATCATATCTTCTTTCAGCTTCAAGGTCATGGCCTCGAGGCGATCTTCATTGGATGTTTTGGCAGTGCCCTTTGATTTACCTTTTTTCGAGCACTTATCTCGTGTATTTGATCTGGCATCATCACTGCTAGTGTCTGAATCTGTCATGCCATCTTCGATGTCAATGGCTGCCGCATGAGCAGCACTGAATGTTTCATAGCTACTTATCTTTTTCATATCCTTGCGGATTTTCTTTCGTAGACCTGCTATGAACCATGCCGTGAGGTACTTTGCATTTGGGCGTGGGTCACATTTGGCGATCAATCTCTTCATCTTTCCCAGGTATGTGCGTACATCTTCCCTCCGGCCTTGTTCGATCTTGCTGAGTTGGAGAGCGGGATCATCTTGTAGCCTCTCCGTTTGAAAGCGACATTTGAATTCGGTTTGAAGTAGGTCCCATGTGGCACGTTCTTCCACGAGAAGGTCGAGGTACCATTCTGACGCCTCATCAGTTAAGGCCATTGGAAACCAAGCCACCTTGGTTTCATGGGATTGATCACCACCTGCTCGACATGCGGCATCAAAATGCTGGAGGAAGCGAGCTGGGTCTCCCCGACCATTATATTTGGGAAGTTCTAGTTTTCCCAAGGGGCGTCGGCCTTGATTGTTGTGATTTCGACGATTGAAGAAGTTGTCAGCCTCGGCATCGAGCTCGATATCCCCATCATGCTCATGACGACATCCAGCCATGTTGGGGCGTGGAGGAGTTAAAGGAAGTTGTTGAATCTCAGGGGGGGATTCGGGGTAGAGGATTGGCGGGGGCGGTTGTTGTAGTGGAGTTAGTTGCAGATGGGGCGAGCGTTGGAGTCGAAGTCGTTGGCCGGAACGTAACTGCATGCAGATGGTGCGTGATTTGCCAAGGGTGTTGCTACCCCAAGGGCGTTTGTGGAGGTGGTGTTGTTAGGAGAGTTAGAGTAATGTTAGTTTGTGTAGGGACCGTCGTGTTAATAATGTTCCTAAGATTGTCCTACGTGTGTAGGGAAATGTGCCGGTGTAGACGGATCGTTAATCGGAGGTCACGGCGTGAAAATACGAGTGAATTTGTGCAAAATGAGGCCCACACGGGGGCGCGAATGAACGTGTGCTAGGGATGCCGAAATGGTGTGCAATGGGCTGGAAAAATACCTCGTAACGTGGTGTTTCCCTGTGTGAAATCTGGGTTCAAACGGGGTTCAATTTGGGTCCCAAACGGATCGGTTTCGAGGGGTTAAAGGAGGGGTAAATGTTGCGTTTGGGGAGTCCTAATGGTGGTGTGAATGGACTTTAAGTCCAACCGAGGGGTTGAAACCAAGTGACTCTAGTTAGACTAACTAACCTAGATCCTCCCAGTTACTGTAACTGGGAAGTTTAACTAACTGTAGTTAGTTACTAACTGAAGAGTTAGTCTAACCTAACTGAGGGTAATCTAACCGACTGAGGGTTAACTAAACTAACCTAACTTCAGTTACTGCTAACCTAACCTACGTGAACTAATCTAGCTGAGGTTAACTAACTAACCTAGTTGGCCTAACCTAACTAACCTAACCTAACTGTAGTTAGCAACTAACCTGAGGTTAGTTTAGGTTAGGGTTTTTTTTTTTTTTTTCAGACGTTGGGGGGGCGTTCTGACGGCGGCGCCCGGGGGGGGTGGGGGGGGGGGTGGTTTTGCGCAGGGGGGTTGACGCGGGGGGTGAGGGGGGGGTTTGCGCGGGGGGTGAGGGGGGGTTTGCGCGGGGGGGGGAGGGGGGTTTTGCGCGGGGGGCGGCGGGGGAGGGTGAGGGGGGTGCGCGAGGGAGGGCGGGGGGTGGCGGGGGAGGGCGGGGGGTGGCACGCGGGGGGGCGAGGGGGGTGCGAGGAGGGCGAGGGGGGTGCACGGGGGAGGGCGGGGGGTGGCGCGGGGGGCGAGTGGTGGCACGCGGGGGCGGCGTTGCACCGCGGGGCGGGGCGGGGGTGGCGCGCGCGGGCGGGGCTGGGCGGCACGCGTGGGCGGGGGGCACGCGGGGGCGGCGCCGCGCCGCGGGGCGGGGCGGGGTTGGCACGTGCGGGCGGGGCGGGGTGGGTCGCAGAGCCGCCGCCGGGGGGGGGGGGGGGGTTGGGTTGACAGGGGTAAGGGGGAGGGGGAGAGAGAGGGGGATGGGGGGGCGACCGGGGTAAGGGGGAGAGAGAGAGAAGGGGTGGGGGAGGGAATGAGGGGGAGAGAGGAGAGAGTGAGAGAGAGAGGGGGTGGGAGAGAGAACGAGGGGGAGAGAGGAGAGAGTGAGAGAAAGAGGGGGGGGAGGGGGAGAGAGGAGAGAGTGAGAGAAAGAGGGGGGGAAAAAAGAGGAGAGAGAGAAGAGAGAGAGAGAGAGGGGAAAAGGGGGAGAGAGGAGAGAGAAATGAAGGGGGAGGGGGAGGGGGGAGGTGGTGGTGGTGGAGGGGGAGGGGGAGAGGGGGAGGTGGAGATGAAGGGGGAGGGGGAGAGGGGGAGGTGGAGGGGGAGGGGGAGGGGGAGAGGGGAGGTGGTGGTGGAGGGGGAGGGGAGGGGGAGATGAAGGGGTAGGGGGAGGGGGAGATGAAGGGGTAGGGGGAGGTGGGAGGTGGAGATGAAGGGGGAGATGGTGGTGGAGGGGGAGGGGGAGAGGGGGAGGTGGAGATGAAGGGGGAGGGGGAGGGTGGTGGTGAAGGGGGAGGGGGAAGGGGGAGGTGGTGGTGGTGGGGGAGGGGGAGAGGGGGAGGTGGTGGCGGAGGGGGAGGAGGAAAATGGTGGTGGAGGGGGAGGGGGAGAGGGGGAGGTGGTGGTGGAGGGGGAGGGGGAGAGGGGGAGGTGGTGGTGGAGGGGGAGGGGGAAGGTGGTGGTGAAGGGGGAGGGGGAAGGGGGAGGTGGTGGTGGAGGGGGAGGGGGAGAGGGGGAGGTGGTGGTGGAGGGGGAGGGGGAGAGGGGTAGGTGGTGGTGGAGGGGGAGGGGGAGGGGGGGAGATGGTGGTGGAGGGGGAGGGGGGAGGTGGAAAAAAGAGGAAAAAACCTGAAAGATTGAAATCGAAAAGCAGGGAGAAGTGGTCACCTGAACGCTCTCCAAGTCTTTCTCGATGTAACGGGATTGTTGCGGAACAATGGACATTGGGTGGAAGGCTCGGTCATCGCTGCGAGAAGGGCTCGATGTCACTTACATGGCGAGGATAGGAGTAAGGGGGTGGTCGATGGAGAGGGAGGAGTGTCTTGCATGGGGCTCGGAATGAGGAAGAGAATGGAGGCAAAAAGTGAAAGATGAAGAATGAGGGGGGGTGGAGTATGTTTTTATAGGTTTGGATTTTAGGTTTAGGGTTTAGGTTTAGGGTTTAACCCTAAACTCTTCCCGAGCCATAACTCTTTATGGAGAGCTCGGTTTGCTTTTCTGTAAAAAGGTAAAATGATCAAAATTGAAAGCTCTACGCATCCGTGTCCACTACCTAGCCTGTTTGTATATCATGTGGCTTCTATTTCAGAAATTAAGAAAATTTCTTAAGGTAGTAACCCAAAGTGGATGTTTGGGGTTGATATATTTGGCTAGAATTGGAAAAAAATTTTACTCTCCTTGCCCTTGAGTGTTATCTTCGTGAAAGTTCAAAGTAGTGTCTTGTTTTACACATACCTACATATGTTTTACTCACTACTTGAGACGCTAGTCTCCCCGGCAATGGCGCCAAATGTTGGCTCTTTTCTACTGCTTTCGTAGGAAGAGCTGGGTTTTTCTATGTTGCAGGGTTCCGAGGCTTTTTGTCACCTACAGATATATTGGGATTGTCGTTGTAGTATATGTGTAGCTTAGGACCTCGAGTCGTGTTCCGGTGAGAGACGTAGGCTTAAGTGTGGTAAGCAAACAAAGTGCAAGCATGTGTAAAAGGCACGTAAACCATCATTGTTGGGGTAATGAAGGCTTTCACCTTCATTGGGGGTTGTAGGGTTTAGGAGGAGTTTAAGGGTTCAGAAGGTGGTTCCAGGGTTTAGAAAGAGTTCAGGGTTAGAAAGAGTTCCAGGGTTTAGAAGGAGGTTCCAAGGTTTAGAAGGAGTCCAGGGTTAGAAGGAGGATCCAAGGTTCAAAGTAGAGTACATGGTGGAGAACTCGTCTCCCTCGTAGATCATGGAGTTTAAGGGTTTAGGAAAGCATAGGAGTGGGAGAGGAAGAAGGTGTAAGAGCATGGGTGAAGGAAGAGAGAGAGGAGGAAGGAGGAGGAGGGAAGAGGAGGAGGGAGGGGGAGGAGAGAGGAGGCGGAGGAGGAGGGAGGAGGAGGAGGAGGAGGAGGAGGAGGGAGGAGGAGGAGAAGGAGGAAGGAGAAGGAGGGAGGAGGAGAGGGAGAGGGTGGGTTGCAGGGTTGGAGGAGAGGGGAGAAGGGTTGCAAGGTTAGGACATGCTTTTGGACGTGCAGTGCAAGGAAGCATGGACACTTGAGACAAATGCTTGGAATACCAATGTAGACTCAACACAATGCCCCAAGAGTGTGGGCTTCATTCCATTATGGGGTATTTATACAAGTTGGAGAGATTCTCTCTCTGCATGTAACACAAAGTTGTATCACAAAGTTGTAACACAAAGTTGTATCACAAAGTTGTAACACAAAGTTGTAACACATTCTCTCTCTACATGTAGAAGTTGTAACATAAAGTTGTAACACAAAGTTGTAACACAAAGTTGTGTCACAAAGTCGTAACACATTCTCTCTCTTCATGTAGACAAACTTGTAACACAAAGTTGTTACACAAAGTCGTAACACAAAGTTGTGTCTAGAAGTTGTAACACAAAGTTGTATCACAAAGTTGTATCACAAAGATGTATCACAAAGTTGTAACACCTTCTCTTTCTTCATAAGTTCATGTTGGCACAGAGTCAACAACTCCATACACAAAACCTCACCTTCCACCTAGACGTCACTACTCCACTACCGCCCAATGCCCTTTAAACCATCCTCTGTCATCATAATCCCGACCACTATCACCCCATCTTAGCCATGTCATATTTCTCTCTTGACCTTCAGCCCAACTCCCTATCTCTTCTTTGCCCCTCCGATCTCCAAACCCTATCCTCCCATCCCATTCTTTCCAATTTTCAAGGCTGGTGCCGCGTCATCACTGAGTCCCTTAATTATCCAACGGACGATGAAGTGATGCAACTCACAAAACTTGAGGAACTAACGCCATGGATTTGTACTCCAGAAAATCTGCACGTAGACATAACGTGGATGCAGACCTATGGCCGAGTTTCCATAGTCCAAGATCAAGGACACCTTGCGGCCTACCAGACCACCACCTACCATCCCCTCAGAATAAAAATACTCTTTAATCAGTTGCTACAAGCCCTCCAAGACTCACTTGAGTCCTTAGTGAGAAATTTTGAAATAATTCACATAGCATACCCTAAAGAAATAATCAAGGATGAAGAACAAGATGCAATAACCCTCTTTCATACCACCGCCCCCCATGCAGATATTCCATTAGTGCCTCCACTAGATCCCACCCAACCCACCCAACAAGCTACCCAACCTCCTCTCCCTCAGACAACACTGCCCAAGTACTAGTCCAATGCCTCCAACACCACCACTGCACAGTAGGGACCCTCCCTGTCCATCACCTCCAACACTCTAGTTGACCTCCCTGATGAGGCATTCAACATGCTGCTCAAAGCAGCACATTTTGTACAAAGCACTGATGTCGTGACTCCTACAGGCCCCCCAGAGACAGACCCAATGCTTCTTGCCGATGATGAAGCTCCACCATCCCCACCAAGGTCTCCTCTTGAAGATGTTCATTGGCATCCAGACTTGCAGTCCTTCCAAGAGTTGCCAGATAGTGCACTCATGCACCATTGGAAGCACCGCTCCAACCTCCATCTCTACAAAATTCTGGAGGTGCTCCCTCTCACACAGTTCATAACACAGTCATTCGGCGACTGGCACCAAGCACATCCCAAGTGCATATGAGGAGGATACAACCTCGCCCCCGATGCCCCCCGTCCCCGCGAGACCAATGTAGATGCCGGTATGCAACCCAATTGGCAGCTCCCCTTTTGAAATTATGGCACTACTACCACAACGCGCCCATCAAGCGTCGGGTACATCCACTCTACATGCCCATGGAATGACGTTGGACTTGGGTTGCCTTTTGACATCTCGAGCACCAGGACCCCAACGTGTTGTATAATTTTCCTAAGTACAACTTCCCAAGAGAAATGATGTAGGAAGGTTTTTTCTTTCACCTTGCCATTCAATGACACCTATGGCTCCCCAACCATCATCGCCACCATCCACTTCAATCGATGATCGCATTCACAATCTAACCAATCAGATTGTCTTCAACCCTGATGTTGGTCCAACTCAATTCTAGGACCTCCACCTCTACCTTCGAGTCCACAACCTCCACGGGCATCACCTCTGAACTTACAAGGATATGCATGCAGCCCATTTTTGGAAGTACTGCTCAAACCTCACTCGCCAGCTCGACCACTACATCATCGTGTAGTCAATCCTCTCCACCACCCTTCTCCAGTGCGGCTGACCCGAGGATGGATCAGCAACAAGAAAGGGGGCATATTAACATCCACAGAGTACAACCACCAAATGCAAGGTAATCAATGAGTAAAGGTGACCAAGCCAAATGATCTACATCAACATGACAAGCTGAAGGGAGTTTGATACCCAAATACACCAAGGTCAATGATTGCAAGCAATGTGCACACAGAAGGAGTATAGCTCAAACTCAAGGAGTTTAATCCCCAAATACCCTAAGCCCCCAAAAGTCCAAAGATTCTAGGCAATGTGCACAAGTTGTACGTTCCAGCTGCCCCCGCCCAGATCAAGGAGGTGTTGGAATAAGGAGATGCACACTTCTGGCCCATAAAGAGTGCATGCGCCTTGCTCTTTTTTAGCTCCACGTCCATAGGAAATAGTGACGCCAATGAAAATAGCCATGAAAGGAGTATAGCTCAAACTCAGGGAGTCTGATCCCTAAATATTCTGAACAAAAGGCTTCCCAGCAACATTCAAGGTTGTTGTGGGGTGTCTCATAGAAGCCTAGCCTTGTCACTCTAGGTTTTGAGCCGCATTCATGAGGTTCAAACACCAAACAGGTGAAGGTGTGAGGGCGCTCAGGGAGTTTGATCCCCAAATCACCCGAGCCTAGGAGTGGCAAGGCTAACACAAGTGCTATTTGGGAACCTGTTAGGATCACCTCCTAATACTAGGTTTGACCTAAGTGCTTTAATATGGTTAACACAAGTGCTATTTTTGCCAGTAGGGAGAGTCGATAAGAATAGCAATATGCCTTGTCACCCTATGAGCCCAAGAGCCCATGGTTGTAAAGTGTGGGAGAGTGCTAAAAAGGAAAAGGGTTGGCCCTCACTTCAAAAGGTGACTTGTATAAAAGGCCAAAAGTTTGACTTTGGTCTTCATTGTTGTTTGCACAAGTTTGAATACAAGTTCCCACTTCTCTTCCAAGAGAGTGTTTTGGGTGTTCTCTTGTTTCCATTGTAGTGCCTTTGTGGTTGTCACTTTATCCCCCTTCACTCCCTTCTCCTTCTTCCCTTCCTCCTCCTCGCTTCTCCCTCCTCTTTCTCTCCCCACTTCCCCTTCCCTCTTTCTCGCATGAAACCACATTGCAACAATCTGGAGGCTACTTGAGTGATACTTGCGGATGGCTCGTGCTATGCATTGCTCCCACAAGGAGTAGCTGGGAGTGGAAGCTCCATTGGCATATCTTCAACTACCCCACGACATGTGAGTCACTGCTGAGACCACACTACAGTCACTCAAAAATATGTAAGCATAGCACGTGGGTCCAACTAGAGTATTTTTTTAAAATCTCTTTTTTACACATTTTTCACATACAGAAGGGTATCATACAAAGGAGGTATTCATAGATTGAATAGAAAAAGGGTGTGTTTTATCCATGACAAATTTATAGATAAGTGGTTTTACAAATAGGCCTTGAATGCACGTGATATAGGGTTTTTATACATAGTAACCCCCCTGAGTCTTATCCCCAACAACTTCCTTAATACCACCCTCACCAACTCTACCACCATCTCCTATCCTTCCACCCATATTAGGCTCCCCAAATATTCTACTCCCCTCTCAATCCCCAACACCACCCATTACCTCTCAACCCCCAACACCACATATTCTACTCCCCTCCTCCTCCCCTCTCAACCCCCAACACCACCTGTTACCTCTATCCCTACTCTCACTAGTACAACCATCTCTCACTCCCAAGACACCACTCCATCTTATACACCATATTCTTCCCAACCACCATCTCTTCCCCATGATCTATCTAAAAGGCATGTCCTTCCCCGTCGTCCACCTAGAAAGCAGCCTCACTCAACTACAAGATTTCTTTCTACTTCCATGCCTCCCCCTCCTCTATCTACTTATTCCATGCCTCTCCCTCTTGTGCAAACCTCCCTTTCAACAAAGTTTCCACCTCCCAAGTCAACACAACCTATTACATGACCTCTAATCTCTCACCACCCACATCTCATTTCCCCTTCTTTCTCATGAGCTCCCACACGTCAATGCTACTAAGAAAAGGTGGATAACTCCACCTTCAAACTAGTGGACACTTTGAATCATTTCCCCCCCACTTATTCTTTAGTTTTATGCTTGGCATCTCTACCCTTGCCATCCCCATATACTCCACCTGCATTTTCTCTCTACTTTCCTACATGACACCAAAATTATGTCACCTTGCTCACCCACTGCACCATCCGCCACCCCACATCTCTTGATCCACCTCCAGTATCTCTAATGTAGGCCTCATCTTCCTTCTCTCCCATAGCTTGATGGGTAGAATTGGAACTTCATAATACTTATATCACATACCTTACTACATTCAGACACAAAATGAGGTAATTAAGGATGCAATTGAGAGACAGTAGACTTCTTCTAGTGGGCATCACCTCTTTGGTACCCACCTAACCTTATACATAGTCTCACCACAACCACCAAGAAGATGAAAACTATGGGGATGGGATGCCACTTTAAAAGATTTCCTCATGCCACATCCTCAAGACCCTACCATAGATCAGGAGTTGAGCAACCTAGCTAAGTCTCAAAACAATTTTACACATGACCTTGCTGACATGGGTTTTGATAGTTGCCGTTGTGCATTGTTGGTATTAACAAACTTCATGAGAGAGGCTCTCTCTCCTACTCTTCAAGACGCACTCACCATGCAACACTATATGGAGGCCCAATGAGGAGAGTGGGATGTGAGGGTAGCGGCCTTCAAGTCACTCTATGAGTAGTTATATATGTAGGTGCACCACCATGCCTAGGTAGTATCATTCCCAACCTTGTCATTGACACCCCACCCACCCTCATCATCGACACCCCCTCTATCCTCATAAGCAACACCCCCTCTATCCTCATCAGTGACACCCCCTTTATCATCGTCATTGACACCCCCTTTATCCTCATCAGCCACACCCCCTCCGATGATTCCACCACAGCCATTCTCTCCTCCATTACTTCCTTCCCTATCCACTCTAGGAGCTTTTTCTTCTCCATTGCCACCTTGAGTGCCTCATAGAATCACTTATATATGAGATTTCTAGAATTCACACAAGAGGTCTTGAAAGTGACAAAGCATTGGTAAAGGCACAAGCATAGATCACTGGTCTCACATAGAGACTTTACCATGCAGACACTTCTTATGTGGAATGGAATTCAGCATCACTCCATGTGCATCAAAAGAAGTTTCACCTCATTTTTTAGCTCCATTGTGCACAGGATAAAGTATAGCAGATAGAGGAGTTTGTTACACGAGTCATACCCAAGAATGTTCTTCCACTACCATGCTCATACCCTCAGCACCCTGCTCCTCATCCTCACATTCTTTGGCCTCGATCCCACTCTACATCACTCTCCTCACAAGACTCAGATGATCCAGATTATGAGGATGAGGATGTGAGTGCAAATGACTCCCACTCCCAGAGTAGTGATGATGAGGTCTCTCACGGTGATGAGGACAATATGTAGACTCCTCATAGCTTAGAGACATTGGATGGATTTGAGTAGGTCCCATGATCCATCTAGCATCGTGGGATTTCCATCATATGGCATTGTAGTTATTTCATTGTATGCATTTTACCTCCATTTCAATTTTGTCCATGAGACGGTCCTTCATGTGGTTTTTATTCTCATGTTTATGTCCATCCATGTTGTGACATATTGTATCTCTTTTATTTTTAGTCATATTTTCTTGTAATGGAAATATCCCATGCTAGATTTGTCGAGGATGGAAAATGGTTTCACTATGGGGAAATTGTACATGGGTTTGGAGGTCTTCTCCTTAGATGATCTCATCTTGTACATGATTTAGGCCATGGTTGAGGCCCATATGCACATGTTTTGGTTGAGGGACATGTGCCCACGTCCTTGGTTGTTCAGGTGCAATCCACTTACAATGGTCAAGGAGGGTGGGGGGAGAAACCTTAATATGGAGGTGGAGGCTTCCATTGAGGATGACTCTAGTGTGTGAGAAAGCAGGAGAATCCTTCGTCTTGGAGCTCAAGTCTAGAGTTCAAGGAGAATCCTTCTTCTTGGAGCTCAAGGAGGGTGGGGGGAGAAACCTTGATATATGGAGGTGGATGGTTCCATTGAGGATGACTCCACTGTGTGAGAAAACGGGAGAATCCTTCTTCTTGGAGCTCAAGTCTACAGTTGTGAGGGAGATTATGAGGCTCAAGGACTCAAGGGTCTTGGTTGGTGGCATTGAGGGACTGTAGCTATGTGCTTTTGGCTCCTTTGTGCATCCAACAAGTGCAAGGGCCTCAGACCTTGGTGTATTCTTGTTGGCAACCACCGACCTTGACTAATTTCTCATTGGGATTCTTCTTCTAGTCTTGAACAGTGTGGGTGTTCCCATGCATATTTATTCTATCGTGTGACATTGATATCTTTATTTTATGAGGTGATATTGTCTATTGATTCCTGTTTCATGGTAGGACATTGTTTGCATGTTCACTTGCCATTGATTTTGTGTTCGCTCAGTCTTGACATATTGTCGCTGAGAGGACCCTTTCTCTCCTTTGTGTCTCTTGATACTCATAATCAATCACAGACTAAGAAAGTGGAATCCATGCACCTAGTAGCATATTCTACTCAATTTTGTCTGAACAAAATAGGGCACTGTCACATCATTACAAAAAGAATAGAAAAGTGCTATCATGATAATGAAGTAATCTCAATTGAACCTGCTTGATTAAAAATATTCAAAGCATACAGGCTCACAAACGTCTCAAGAACTCATATTCACAAAACTCTCAACAAAAATCCATCTACTCAATTGTACTAGATGCATCATCTAAGTCATGTTTCTATGTACTCAAAAGAAGTACACATCTTCTATCTCCTCAATTCTAACATATGTTTCATCTAGGTCATCTCCATGATCCTCCTCAATCTAAGCTTTTTATACCATTGTCTCAATTGATTTATCTTTCTCAACCTCATTCTCCCAAGTGTCAGCTAGCTCACTTGGCTCCATAAAATTGGGTTTCAATATATTTGGAGCTTGGGACTCTTGTGATGTGGATACCATTGATATTGTATCAAAATTAGAAGCTTTCAATCCAAGACCTTGGTGCTCATCAGGCAAGTGATCAATTGCAGTCATCCTCTTCTTTATATAATCACATTAATCTTCATCTTTCTCTATTGCAATTACATTTTGAATCCAAGTTTTAAAGCACGTGCTTTCACTGTGCCCAAACTAGCAAATACATTAATAGATCAAGTACCCACTCATGCTCATTAGAGAATAGATCTATGAGCTAATTTATGAGGAATTATGATTTTTGAGATGGATTTGCTATCTCTCCATTCTTGTCCATTGTCAAATGCCTCAGTTTCTTTGTCACTACATGAATTATAAAATGATGAAGAGTAAAAGTTGTAGATTGAAGAAAATTGATGCACAGGCTTCATCCTGCAACATATAGCAAAAATAAATTTCTAATTTACAAAAAGAAGAAACAATAATAATAAAAACTCAGACAAAAATATATTTGAATTTGGTTGGAACCACTGTCCACAACATTTGTCATTAATCACACTCATGGCTACCTAGGATTGTAAGTCTAAATGAGATATTACAACCCGCCAAAGTGTTGCTATTGTAATTGTCATGAATTGCTCAAGAAAACTCATGAGATCCTTTTGTTTGCAAGGAGATTCATCAAATGTAGATCCAAGCACATTAAACCCATAAGGTATATCTTCAATAAGAAGTGTGTATCATTATTTATCATTATTTGGTGCTATATTTGTGAACTGATTTAAATCACAATTGATCATATGATAAAAATTTGATGGATGGTCTTCTCCCCAATCAAACTATAACATCTCATCTCAGTACAAACGATTTATTTTTGTCATGTTCAACGTTCTTTTTCTTTGATATCTTAATCAATGAGTTTCTTGAAGCTTGGGGGCATAAAATACTATTGTAGATGAAGTGAGAACATTGCATGGCTTCTCAAAAAAGATTCCATTCAAAATCCTAGGATTATTGGACACCTTTTAAAAGTATTTTATTTTCTCGTTGGTCCATCTCCAAAAACAATTGATTCTACAAAAGGGAACAAATTTATGCAACACAACTTTTTAAGATGAACTAGATACATATGCGAAGACTTTCATACTTGAGTACACATGAATATCATCTTCAAAGCACATGCTAGATTATGCATTTTATTTCAAAGGTGGAAAATGACAAAATATGAAGAGGGGAGAGGAGAAGAGTGGAGATGAGGAGAGAGGGCATAGCTAGAGAGCACACCACAAATGACTAACTGTACACTAGATTTAGTTGAAAAAATAGAATATATACAAACCCATTTAGGGTTAGGGTTAGGGGATCTAACCCTTTCCTTTATAGCACTCTATAAGGTTAGTGCTATGCACATATGATCACGTGATGGTGCTATGCACACATGATCACATGATGTTGAGTGTGAACTCTCAACACCTTCCCTCAAGATCAACATCATGAAGTAGGCCTTCCCTCAAGATGATGATTCTAGGGAATCGAAGAAGGACTGAGCATTACATTCCATCACACCCCTTTAATGGGAATGTCCTTCTTCTGCATCAAACCAAGAGTTAGATGGTGTCTCTCGAATAGCTCTTTACCGAGTGGTTTGGTAAAGATGTCTGCAACATTCTCTTTGGTATCACAATGCTACAGTGTGATGTAACCAAGTAACACTCTTTCTTTGATGAAGTGCTCTCTGACATCAATGTGCTTTGTTCTGGAGTGATATACTAGATTCTTGGCCAATGCTTGAGTCGATTGATTATCACAGTATATTGTTGTTGGCTTTGACTCATCAAAGTAATCTATTTCTGAGAATAGTCTTCTGAGCCATATAGCCTCACATGCACCTGTAGTGAGTGCTCTATATTCTGCTTCAGTCGAAGACAAAGAAACAGTTGGTTGTTTGTTTGACAACCATGATATAGCACCTTGACCAAGGAAAAATGCATATGCCTGTGTTGATCTCCTGGTCTCATGATCTCCAGCATAGTCACTATCACAGTATCCATGCATTCGTGGATGACTTCCTCTATATTCTATCCCAAACTATCTTGTACCTCTAATGTATCTCAAGACTCTTTTGGCTGCATTCCAATGAGACTGTTTTGGATTTGCCATAAACTATGCTAGTGAGCTTACTAGATAACAAATATCTGGCCGTGTGATTGTCAGATATATAAGAGATCCGATGAGCTGCCTGTAGTATCTGCCATTGACTGTAGGCTTTTCTGAATCGTTTGTAAGTTTCAAACTTTGTTCCATGGGAGTGGCTGCAATCTTGCAATTTGCCATATGAAACTTCTTCAGGAGACTGTCAACATACTTGAGCTGACTCATGAATGTGCTATCTAAATCTCTCCAGAACTCAATTCCAAGACAATAGTGCATAAGTTCAAGATCTTTCATGTCAAACTCTGTAGATAAGTCTTGTTTCAATTTTCTGATGAAGCTATCCTTGCTTCCTGTCACAATCAGATCATCTACGTACAAAAGTGCAATAGTAATGTCTTCCCCTTGAACTTTGTAGTAGAGAGTATGATCTGCATTGGACTTCATGTATCCTAGATCAGCAAAAGACTTGTCGATTCTACTGTACAACCTTCTGGGTGCTTGTTTTATGCCGTAGAGACTTTTCTTGAGATGGCAAAACTTATTCTCCTTTCTTGGTTCAACATAACCTACTGGTTGTTGCATGTAGACTTCCTCGTCTAGTTAACCATTAAGAAATGCATTCTTGACATCGAGCTAATACACATTCCATTTGTTGAGTATTGCTAGTGATATCAAGAACCGTATGGAATCCATCTTTGCTACTGGAGCATGTCTCATCATAGTCTTGACCATATTGTTATGCAAATCCTTTTGCAACTAATCTGGCTTTATATCTCTGAATACTTCCCAAGTGTTATTTTTATACAAAGCATCCATTTCTTCATTCATAGCAGTTTGCCATTCTGGCTTGTCTACTACTGCATCTTCGAAGTAGACTGGCTCTTCTGTAGCCATGATGGTAGTCATAAGAGCATAGTTGGTGGTTTCCACCTGAATTGCTTAGCCTTTCTGAGCATATATCAATCAGGCTAGAGGTCTACTTTCCCTAGTAGACCGTCTGAGCTGCTGTGGCTCTACTTGGGGTGTTGCTGGCAATTCTTGCTCTTCTTCATCAACCTGTTCTGTAGATGACTGTGAAGTCAATGCTTCTATCTCTTGTGTAGGTGAGGTTTTCCTTTCTCATTCCTCATCAAAGATTACATCTCTGGAGATAATGACCTTGTGGTTGATGGGATCATACAATTTGTATGCTTTGCTTTCTTCACTGTAGCCAACCATGATGCATTTGCATGACTTCGCATCCAATTTCCTGTGATGATCATCATGTATGTGGGCATATGCTATGCAACCAAATATGCGGAGATGCCCAATGTGTGGTTGTGTCCAGTGAATGCTTCATAAGGAGTCATACCTTGTATCGGTTCAATAGGAAGCCAATTAAGCAAGTAGTTTGTTGTAGCTATTGCTTTCGCCCAATACTGATTCGGAAGACAATATCATATTGCGACCCATCGACAGCATGCGATGAGACAATACTATACAATGCAAAATTCTTATCCCACCCTAAACTGCAACCTGCAATCAAAAAACAAGAACACATTCAAAATACAATTAGACAATTAAAACCCTATTGCCATCATTGCCATAATTCATGAGTCACTATCCTCATCATGTTTGTCCTCAATGTCCTCATCTTTAGACCCATGTGGAAGGCGAATATTATTTCCTTCATCTTTATTAGATTCATCCTTCTCATCGCTATCCTCCTCGGATGTTGCACCATCAGTCCTCATCCTCTTCTTAGCATCAGGCGGGATATCGTAGGTCCATTTTAGAATTTTCCCCTCATATCTCACATCTCCTAATGTTTCCACAATTTTATGATTGGCATAGATGTACACTAACTTCTTAGCCCAATCCTCTAGAAGTCTATTTCGTAAAGTACTATGAATGTACTTGTAATGGGTCTAGTTTTTTTTTTGAGCCCGAGTTTGATCATGTCTGAGAAAGAACCCTCATTGCAATCGGGTGTAGAAGCTCACATCTGCCACCATTCATCATCCATAATTTCCAAGAAGATGTAGTTTTTGCCAATGCTTAAACATCGCTCAATGCAAACAACCCCTCCTTGCATCGATACTTGGATAACTCGTTACAACACTTTGCAAACTCATGGTTGTGGGGATAATACTGTCGCACCACCTTATGAAAGTCATGCAAAACAATTGGGATGTCTTTGGGCTTCATATTCCACCAATCGGGGTCTAAAAGTTACCCAACACTATGCAATGGATTGTGAGCTTTCTCCCATCGTGGCCTAAACAATTGCCATAATTCTTGGAATTTTGTAGCATTAAATGGTCTTCTCTCATTCTCTTGGCCCAGGTGAGCAGGGGGGTTCCTTGCAATAAGAGCTTGCTCAATACTCCAAAAGTGCATCCATGCTTTTTCGATTGTTGGAGACATTGAGTCCAAAGCCCTAAGTGCATATAAAATAGGTTTCATAGCATTACCAACATCCTCAAACTGTTTCCATAATGTAGGGGATCCCAATGTTTCTTTCAGGTCATGCATTTTCTACTTTGTTGCCCTATTGGTCAACTTTGACATCCATCATTCAAATGCATCACAATGAAATGTCTCTATAAGAAAACTCCTATTTTTCACTAGAGATTGCAAAGTGTAGAAGTACATAACAAACCTCATGGTTGTTGGAAATCGCAACATGGTAGAACCATCATGAGACATAAAGATTGCTTTGAGACGTTGCTTCAATCGTACTTACTTCATGATGTCTCGAGCCTCACAAATAATCTCTTTGAACCACGACACTTGTTTATACCAATCTTCCAATGCAAGATTTAAAGTATGCATACAACAGGCAGATGCATATAGATTGGTATACTCCCTTTACAATATTCTACCTGCCTTTTTACAACTCTTGGCATTATCCATGACAACCTGAACAACCTTTTCAAGGCGGCCTAACTCTCTTATAACCTTTGATAATACACCAGCCATATATGTCCCCAATTTCTTTACATGTGAGGCATCAATTGACACGTGGAAGGCCTCCCCCTATGGCAATATAACCATCACATTCAATAAAGCATGGCGTTTTATGCTTGTCTACCCATCTGAGACAATTGTGCATTTGGTGTTATGCAATTGCTTGAAAATTCTATGATTTAGGTTCTCTTTCTCTTATGCATATGCCTTAGCTAACAATGACGTACACAATGGTGGTAAGACGGTGGCTTGACACAGTCCATAGCTAGCAATGCAATTCCATGTAGCTCTCATATAATTGTTATCGACCATACTCAATGGTGGATATCCTAACTGCAAGATTAATCTACCAAGTACATATTGTGCATTCTCCAAATCTTGAATCCGGATGCTCTCAACTATCGTGGGTTGCCTCAAGTTAGGAGTTGCAGTTGCTGCCGATCTAGCTTCACGAGCCATAGTGGTGATCTATCTTGCATGCTAGTGTCCACACAAGGAGTTCTGGCATGGGAGCCTGCAACACTTGTACTTCCATCACCATATATGCTTACAGACTCTACTCCACTTATAGCTTGCATTTTTGTCTATTGGTTTTATGCAAAAGTTGGGCTATTAGAACTAGCCAAAACCATCAAGCAAGAGCTAATGCTAATTGACTATAATATAAAGCTATAGTTACTATTGAAAGTAGGGATAATCTAACTAACAAAATGTAGTCCAACCAAAACTCCCTCTCCAAAACTCCTTCTTTCCAAACAAAGTTTGCTCCAAAACTCACCAGCATACTCCTTCTCCTTCTTCTTCAAACCTGCACTCTGGCATGCTCCTACTTACCCATTTGTATCCCCAACTTATGCAGTGCCCTTCTCCTCTCCCGCTCTATACAAAACTCGTTCTTTTGCTCCTCCAAAACCTAAGTCATCTCTACATCTTGTGTGTAACTTTGCTCCAAAACCTAGCAACCCCTTGATCTAAAAATTGACATCATCTTTGCACTTCAACCTTCTCCAAAGCCGAGTGTTGCCATGCACATAAGAGAAATCTTATTCCTTATCATGTTGTAGTTTCTCTTTGCTATTGCATTTTGGTTTTTGTATGGTATTAGAATTTTGCTATCTGCTTTAGGAGCATATGTTCTGGTGGTCGGGGGCTCTGGCTTTCTTGATGTGCATCAAATGTGTCTTCTATTGTCTCCTTATGATTTTTCTTTTTTTCATATCTATCATCATTTCCATCCTTTTGTGCTTCTGTAATTCTTTGCCACACATCTTCTTGATTGCAGTCGGAATGCTTTCCTGTTGTAGTCGGAACTAATTTGGCTTTGTCTTTTTTGTGTAATTGTGCCTCTTTTGACTCTTTTGCTGCATGGATTTTTAGGATTTGATGTAGATCTTTGTTTCTTACTTTTTCTTGCTCAATCCAATCAATAGTCTTGATTATATTCTTTGGGGTTTCTCCCAACCTTGCTAGGAGTTTTTCTCCCTTTGACCGTGTTATTCCCTTTGCCTCTATAGCTTCCTTAGGCTCATTTATCCTAGCTCTATTTTTGCCTGATGAAACCTCTTCTTCTCCCTCTTGTATGTATGAAACCTCTTCTTCTCCCTTGTGTTTGTAGTATTTTGAGTGTATTTGAGTGAAGCCTTACTCTCATGGCAATGAAAGTCACTTCTTATCATTTTCCTTAAGTCTCCATTCCTATATTTTTTTCTCTCTCTATTCAAGTCTCTAAAGTAGTTATTGTTCGGTCGCTCACTGTGCACACTGTAAGAAAATAATACAACGTCTATGCTCAACAGATAACAGGATCTCGTACGCAAGAGAGAAAACAAGATAGTATGGAGAATCAAAAATTTGATTACTGTAGAACTGATACAATAGATGGCGTTGTTTTGAGGGCGTGCTGGAAACAGCTGGAAACAGTAGAAGACGGAGGTTGAATGCTAAGGAATAAGGGTTGCTATAGCCAGTGATGAAATGGGCTTCACGGGCTTGATCTTATATAGCCACCAGTCGTAGTTGGTTAGGCTCAATTGGGTGGCTGACCCAGCCCACCCAAAACGGTCGACTGGGGGTCGGTCCCGAAAAAGGCCACCAACCATACGATAGAACCGATGCGCAAAATAGAGCAATTGCCCTACGGTCTCTGTTCGGCCCACAGCCATCCGGGATCATCTGAGGCTCCAAACAGGCCCCGCAACCCGAGAGTGGGCTACCCCGGGAAATGCTCCATCTACCCTCAGTGCGGTCAGTCAAGGGATGCCTTCCTGCACTTGCATGTAGCCTAGTTGGTGGTGTGCCAACTCTATCTGAAGCCGTCCAGCCATCAGGCCACACATGGCCCCCATCTGGTGTCCAAACCAGGACCTATCGGATAACCGAGCTACTCAAATGCCTTCTCCTCATATGGGGGGCTTACAAGTAGAGTTAGCTAGTTCCCGTGTAGTTACATGAGAGTGGAGCATTGATATCTAACACCCCCCCTCAATGTCCACCTGCAAATGAGCTTACTTTCTTAGTCCAATGCCAAGTCGATGAAGATGCCTCTCCAGCAAGTCTCTTCCAAGAGCCTTCATGAAGATGTCCGCAGCATTCTCTATAGTCAGACAGTACACTAAGCTGACCTCTCCATCCATGATCAGCTCGCGTACAAAGTGATATTGAATCTCAATGTGTTTTGTGCGAGCGTGGAACATCGGGTTCTTTGCAATCGCCATGCAACTCCGATTGTCACATGATAACTGCGTAGGCTTGTTCTACATTGCACCCATGTCCCCCAAAATCCTCCTCAACCACACTGCCTCGCAAGAAGCAAAGCATGCAGATTTGTACTCGGCCTCGGTAGAAGAAAGAGCAATTGTGGGTTGCTTCTTACTGACCCATGACAACTCCAGATCCAAGTGAGAAATAGTACCCTGTCACTGATCTCTTGCTGTCCACATCTCCTGCCCACAATAAGAGTCACAGAATCCAGTCAAGATGTGTCCCTTGGTATAGGTGATGCCATAATCAAGTGTGCCTTTGATGTATTTCAGCACCCGCATCCCTGCCCTCCAATGGTTCTCTTGGGGCTTTTTGGAAAACCTGCTTAGTACACCAGTCGCAAAACTGATGTCCGGCTGTGTGTTGCACAGGTAAATCAAGCTACCCACAAGCCTTCTGTACTGCGCTTTGTCCACCAGTGGTGATGAATCCTCGTTTGAGAGCTTCATGTCAACCTCCATAGGGGTACCACTGTCTTGCACTTAGCTATGCCAAATGCCTTCAGTATCTCTCCAGCATACTTCAGCTGTGAAATGAAGATCTGTTTCGGCTCCTGCCAAACTTCAATCCCCAAACAGAAATGCATCAGTTCGAGGTCTGTCATTTCAAACTCTCTTCCTAGCAAATGCTTCGTGTGTGAGATCTTCTCTTCATGGTTCCCTGTTATGACAAGGTCGTCCACATAAAGGACCACGATCATACACCTACCTCCTTCTTTGAAGATATACAAATTTGCATTAGATGGGCTCCTCCTAAACCCGTTTTGTAGAAAGTAGGCATCAATTCGCTAATACCACACTCGTGGGGCCTGTTTCAGCCCATAAAGTGCCTTCTTTAGTTTGCAGACTTTACCTTCTGAACCGGGGATCTCAAAACTTGGTGGTTGTTCCACGTATACCTCCTCCTTGAGATCTGCATTTAGAAAGGTGGATTTCACGTCCATCTAAAACACGGGCCAACTTCCCTAGGCAACTAAAGCCAAAACACTGTGAATTGTGGTTAGTCGAGTTGTGGGATCAAAAGTATCTTGATAATCAAAACCATGTATCTGTGCAAATCCTTTTGCCATGAGCCGAGCCTTGTACTTATCCAACGTGCCGTCGGACTTGTACTTGGTCTTGTACACCCACTTGGTTCCGATTACCTTGCGTTTTGGTGGTCGATCTACAAGGTCCCATGTGTTGTTCTTCATTATGGAGCCACACTCTGACTGCATAGCCTCCATCCACCTATCATTGCCCTGTGCCTCTTCAAGACACTTGGGTTCATCAGCACGGATCACTTCTATCATCAAAGCATAGTTGACCAAGTGTTCCTGCACCCTTCTTTGCTCCTCTAATCTCTTGGACCGGTGGTGTTCAGATGGATCCTCATCAATGGCTGGAGGTTCTCTGCTGTCCAAAAGCTGCCTTACCCACTTCGGGAATGGCCGTTTCCGTTGTGGTTCTACAGGATCTTCTTCATCTTCTTTGTCTTGAATCCTCCCAAGCACCGTTGGGGGAGTTCGGTTTGCTATTAGTGGCGGTACTGGATGGATATCCTGGTC
Source organism: Dipteris shenzhenensis (assembly GCF_047967505.1). Taxonomy (NCBI): domain Eukaryota; kingdom Viridiplantae; phylum Streptophyta; class Polypodiopsida; order Gleicheniales; family Dipteridaceae; genus Dipteris; species Dipteris shenzhenensis. The sequence goes on along the minus strand of NC_141605.1, from coordinate 24,427,625 downwards.
CTGGTTGTCTGAGAAGGAAGCATCCTCCTCCAATTGATGCGGCTGTTTTGAGAAGACCACATCGCGACTTACAGTTACCTTCTTGGTAACAGGGTTATATAGATGGTAACCCTTCACCTCTTCACTGTAGCCCAAGAAAATACACTTCCGGCTCTTCGGTTTCCATTTGGTCCTGGTAGCATCAGGGACATGCACAAAACAGTCACATCCAAAAACTCTGAAATGTGCAGCTGAAGGTTTCTTACCAGAAAAGGCCTGCAGTGGAGTCATCCCATTCACAGCCTTCGTGTAGCTACGATTGAGGATGTAAACTACAGTGTTACATGCTTCAGCCCAGAAAGTCTTTGGCAAATCTTTCCCTTTCATCATACTCCGGCCCATTTCGTAGATGACGCGCATCTTGCATTCTGCTACTCCATTTTGCTGTGATGTATGTGGCGGGGGTTTCTGCCTCTTGATTTTGTGACTTTTGCAGTAACTTTCGAATTCAGTCGATGTGAACTCTCCACCTCTGTCTGATCTTAGCTTCTTCACCTTCCTCCCCGATTCTTTCTCGACCATTACATGCCATTCTTTGAACCTACTGAAAGCCTCGTCTTTCGTCTTCAGGAAGTATATCCATATCCTTCTACTGTAGTCATCGATCAACGTCATGAAGTAGAAGGAACCACCCAAAGCTTCCGTCTCCATCTTTCCGTAGAGGTCCGTGTGAATGAGCTCTAGAGGAGCCTTTGCCCTACTGGCCTCTTTAGGAAAGGGCTGCCGATGCTGCTTGCCCATCATGCAAGCTTCACATACATCGGGTAGATCTGAAATTTCTGGTAGGTCTGCAATCATTCCCCATTTATGCATCTCCTTCCAAGAACTAAGGTTTAGATGACCAAACCTCTCATGCCACAGCTTAGTGTTCTTCACATCCGCTCGAGCACTGAAAGCTGAGAGTTTGTAAATGTTGTTACGCCGTGTACCTTTACCAACAACCTTTCCTTGAAGATCCAGGATCTGTGCACCATTCTTATCGAATTGAGCTTTGAGGTCCCGATCCGTGATCGCAGAAATGGACAACAAGTTCCTCTTGATATCTGGCACATAAAGAACATCGGCGGACAACTGTTTTACAACTCCATCTGACTTGAGAGCAATCGTACCTTTTCCTTTTGCTGGACATTTTGCATCATTGCCGACTGCTACCATGATGTCATTCCCTACTGGCTGTAGAGAGGTATACCAATCCTTCTGACTGGTCATGTGGCATGATGCACCACTGTCAATGATCCAAGGTTCATCCGCAGGTACATGAATTGCCTCCATGCAAATCTCCTCAATTGCTACGAACAGCTCTATTGGTACTGCCTGCGCGCTGTTGCTAGACTCTTTCTTTACTCCGTTCTTCTCATCTGCAATCTTCTTTTAGCACTCATTCTGCTTGTGCCCTGCCTTGTTGCAATAGAAGCACTTGATCTTCTTCTTTCTCTTTTTATCATAAGAAGAAGATGGGTTACCAGAGTCCTTACCCTTACCTTTCTTTGATCCGGTCCAGAAAGCCGAATCTTCTCCAATCCTCGTCTTTTGACGCATCTCCTCCTCCAGAAGCATTGCGTTGAAATCCTCAAAGTTGAGCGGTGGATTTTTGTTTTGCATATTCAGCACCGTAACAAGACCATCATACTTTGGTGGGAGAATTCGTATGCACCTTCGTGCTAGATTCTCGCTGGTGATGGTGATGCCAATCACAGTCATCTGATTGCATAGATTCTTCACCCTGGTGATGAACTTCTCTACCGCTTCAGACTCAAACTTCTTCTCATTTGCGAGTTGAGTCTCCAAATTTTGAATCCACATCTGATTCGTGGTCTCGTACTGATTTTTCAAGACCGTCCATGCCTCCTCCACTCTGGTGATATGTTGAATTAATGCCATGATGGAATCACTAACACTGCAGACAATAGAACACAGTGCATCTGCATTTCTTCTTGTCCACACGAGAATCTCATCTGCAGCTGGTCTCGGGGGGGTCACTCATCATATGTAACCCTATCACGTGAGTTCAACAAAAGGATTTTTTTAATTTCTAAAATTTACAGAAATAAATATACATAAGGGACTATTTAAAATAGTTTTGGAAAAAATTTACAGATTTGTATAGAAAAGGGGTACATTTTATCAATGAAATTTTTTTACAGATAAGGGACTTTGAATATAGGCCTTGAACGCACGTGATATAGAGGGTTTATACATAGTGACCCCCCGAGCAGCTGGTACTATCTGTTTTCTTGCATTGGCTAGATCTGGTCTCGGAACCGGCCTCACGTCCACCCCAGTAGCAGTGTCCCAAAGCTCATATGTGCTTAGGATGGTCTTCATCTTGAACTTCCAGAGAGGATAGTTAGAGCCGTCCAACTTTTTGCTTTCGCCAAACGGTGGGATTCGCAGTCTTGCGGGCTGGGCCATCTCTCACAATCTGCTTGCAAACAGAAACACACTACCAAATCTTCTTGCTAGAGTCCAAGCTCTGATACCATGTAAGAAAATAATACAACGTCTGTGCTCAACAGATAACAGGATCTCGTACGCAAGAGAGAAAACAAGATAGTATGGAGAATCAAAAATTTGATTACTATAGAACTGATACAATAGATGGCGCTGCCTCCCAGCCGTGCGCTCCTGTGAAAGAAGCTTCGATGGCATGCTGGAAACAATAGAAGATGGAGGCTGAATGCTAAGGAATAAGGGTTGCTGTAGCCAGTGATGAAATGGGCTTCATGGGCTTGCTCTTATATAGGCACCAGGTTAGGCTCAATTGGGTGGCCGACCCAGTCCGCCCAAAACGATCGACTAGGGGTCGGTCCCGAAATAGGCCACCGACAATACGATAGAACCGGTGCACAAAATAGAGCAACTAACCTACGGTCACCATTCGGCCCACAGCCATCTGGGATCATCTGAGGCTCCAAACGGGCCCCGCAACCCGAGTGGGCTACCCCGGGAAATGCTTCGTCTACCCTCAGTGCGGTCAGTCAAGGGATGTCTTCCCGCACTTGCATGTAGCCTAGTTGGTGGTGTGCCAACTCTATCTGAAGCCGTCCAGCCATCAGGCCACACATGGCCTCCATCTGGTGTCCAAACCAACCGAGCTACTCAAATGCCTTCTCCTCATATGGGGGGCTTACAAGTAGAGTTAGCTGGTCCCCGCGTAGTTACATGAGAGTGGAGCATTGATATCTAACACACACATGGTCCATCCATTTCCCGAGCCACCATGCAAGCTTCTTCCTCTCTTTTAGGCAAATTCTAGGGGTATTAGATCGTTGATAATTGTGGAGCCTTGAAGGAGTAGTTTGCTCAGGCAAAATTAGCATGGGTGGAGGGTAGTTTTTATGATAGTTTGACCCCTTGTTAGTGTTTTGCTCATAACGTTTCGCTCGTTAGTTCAATTTTGATGAAACTTATATCAACATGAAGCTCTCTTTAAGACCATATTTCCACATAATTACATCGTGAATCAGATATTATTGTAATAAGTTATGAGTCTCTGTGTTTGATAGTCTATTTTCATGATAGTTTTTACCCCCTTTCAGTAAACTATCCATATCTCTTGAACCGGTTATCTGATTTCAATGAAACATATATCAACGTGAAGCTCTTTTCAAGATGCATGTTTGTATCTAGTTAGATCTTGAATCAGATACTACCATAAAAGGTTATGAGTCTCTGTGTTTGATAGTATGTTTTCATGATAGTTTCTACCCCCTTTCAGTAAACTATCCATATCTCTTCAACTGGTTATCTATTTTCAACGAAACTTATATCAGTATGAAGCTCATTCAAGGCACATCCCTATAATGTACTTTAATATTTGATATCAATATTTTGGTGGAAGTTATAGACCTCTGTGTTTTCTAGCAATTTGTAGAATGATTTTGAGCAATTTCTAGAGGCTTCTATGAAGGAGGTGCCATGTTTCCCCGGAATTTACCCATCCAGCCAAATCAACCCCTTCAAGCCCCTAGATATATATCAATTCATGTCATGTGGAGCCGAAAGATCTTCTTCCAACAACGCATCGCTCTTCTGTTTGGTGCCGACCGGCTTGGTGAGATAATGGCCTCTGCGGATCCTTTTCTTCTCCCGATGCTGGACTACAACGTCACTTGGGATGTTACCATATCCATTCTTCTCTAAAGGAAGCAAAGAGAAAGACATGTTGTGGTTTTCTTTGCATGAAAATATTTTCTTCATCTCTCTTTGCAAGTGATAAGGGTCCCTATTATTAAGATTGGAAAGAGCAGGAAGCTAAGAGGTGCGTGAAGTTTCATTACCCCCAACTTCATGTCACATCTTTTGGTGGAGATGCCGGGTACGTTTGGTATTGGATTCATCCCACCTTACTAAATGGTCTCGGGCGTACTTGATTGCATGTTATGCCTAGTATAGGCATGTGTTTCTGATGTGATAAAGAAGATGCCTAGAAGAACTCCGTGAGAAGAGATTGCAGCCCGTTTAAGAGAACTTGAAGATTGTGAAGGTGATGCTCAAGCTATTCGCACGGTCATTATGATCATATCCTTTATGTTTGCACTCTTAAATATGTTGGTGAATCGACAATGTCGTTAGCAAGCACAATGATAGATTGGGGATTGTTTCATGCACTCGCAGCTTGGTGTGAAGAAGAGTTGAGTCTTTGGGTAGTTTTTGACTATAACAGTGAAGTGGTGATTCTCAATGCTTTCAACTTCTTTTGCTGTGGAAATGATGAAGAGTAAAATATCTTGAAGCTATTATGTGCACTTCCAATTATGATAAAGGTAATTCTTGAATGCATGTATACACAATGTTTTCATGGTGCTAGTTGGTCACTTATTTTTGAAGATTTTGTTGAGGATCACATTGTGGAGGGTTTTCAACAAGTGGTTATGCATAATAAGTTGGTCTTGGTATAGTAAGCCTCTATGGGATCTTGTTTGGATCTTGTTTGGGATGTTATTTGGATCTTGGTGTTTCCTTTTTGTGTTTCATCATGGTGAAGATTCCAGTGTTTCGAGAGACCCAAGGGGAAGACCCGGAGTCTTATCTTCGAGATTTTGTTCGAGGATGCCAGCTTTCTAGACGGTCCATGAAGGATTGGGCGGAGATTTTTCCTGATTTTCTTGAAGCTGTAGCCTTGAGTTGGCATGAGGCCTTGCCAGACTCTACCAAGGAGGACTAGGACCAAGTGGTGGCAGTAATGAAGCAGAGATTTGGGACAGTGGAGTTGCCAAATGCTTTGATGTTGCAGTTGGACCGGTTCTATCAAGGAAAGGGTGAGATGGTCTCTGCGTTGGCAATCCGATATGAAACTTTATGGACAAAGTATGAAAGGGCAGCTTTGCGAGCTGTGGCATCTGCATCATCGGCCCCTCAAAGTCTCTCAGGGATGGAGCACTTAAAGATGAGCAAATTTGTTATGGCTTTAGAGCCTCGTCTTCGCTCAAAAGTAATGAGTAAATATCCAACAACATACGTGGAGGCACTTAGCATTGCGACCAAGAAAGAAGCTTCTCTAAAGATCGAATCCTCTTTTGTATCTTCAACAGCTTCAACTTCTAAGGTGGAGGTAACGGGCACTCCTCAGGTACGAAAGTCCTCTGAGTTAGATCATAATATCTCCCAATCAATGGTAGAGTTTGCTAATTTGAAATTGCATTTGGTCAATGCACGACAACCTAGAGCACCAAAGAGTGAAGATAGGCCTCGAGATAAGAGTGGGGTCACTTGCTATGAATGTAATGAAAAAGGTCACTATCGCCCCGAGTATCCTAAATTGAGAAAGAAAGAAGAAAAACAAGTATCCTTGTTAGAATCTTCTTCAGGGGATGAGGAAAGAGCGATAATGATGGCTAAACGGGGGCATGGTAAAGCAAAAGAAGAAGAAGAAAGCAAGGACGACTTGGATGAGGAACATCAGGAAGAGGAACACCGTAGTAAGAAAAAGAAGGCATCTAGAAGGAGAATTAGCCAGTTAGACTTTCCTTTAGGACAACGCATTGGAAGCTATGACTTATTGTCCAACCTTAAAGAAAAGGAAGCTTATATCACCTTTGGTCAATTACTTGCTTTGTCTCCAAAACTACGGAAAGAATGGGGAAAGCTAGCAAGCACAAGAGTGTCAAATAAGAAAAAGAAGAAAAGTTCCATCCCTGTTGTTCAAAAGGTAGATATAGATGTTGGTGATGATGTACCTGTGGTTGATGTGATCATTGATGGTCAAGTGATTTCTAATGTGTACATTGATGGAGGTGCATCGATTAATGTCATGAGTGAGAAGACCATGATAGATGCTGATTTAAAATACTCTAGTACTACCTCTCCTTATCGCATCAAATTGGTTGACAACACTAGGGTTAAGACCTTGGGAGTTGTGAAGAATCTAGAAGTGGATGTATGTGGAATTTCTGTGCCGACTAATCCCTACCAAGCCAGATGCACGTGCCTATCCATTGATTTTGGGAAGGCCTTGGCTACGCGAGGTGAAGGCTGTTCAAAAGTGGGATACTAGAGAATTGATTTTGCAATGAAATGATAATAAGGTGCACTACAACATCAAAAGCCGCAAAAAGGACGTTGTCAAGGAGGAGTCTTCAACATCACAGAGTTCGAGCTCTGACTTAACCGATGAAGAAGAAGAGACAAGGTGTAGCTCCGAGGAGTCCAGCTCAGAGGGTCAGGTGGAAGGAGTGGCCTTTGGTCTTTGTCTGGGTGTTGATCGGGATGAGTCAGGAGGGAACAAGGTGGTGGTGCAAGAAGATCCTATAGAGACACTTCATGTGGAGGATGTGGAGCACACTAAACGATGCCAATGCAATGAAGAGATTCTTGGTGATTCTCTATCAGGTAGTGAGAAGCTCCAGTACTTGGATATGTTAGATGAGTTTCCATGTCTCTTTGCAACAAGCTATTCACAGGTTCGACCAGTCTCTCTTGTGGAGCACAAGATTGAGTTGAAGCCAAAAAGCAAGCCAGTTGTGCAACGCTTAAGGTGATTGGGGGTGATCCAAGCTGAGGTACTAAAGAAAGAGGTAACACAACTACTTGAGGCGGGATTCATCTTTCCTGTTGATTATTCAGAATGGATATCTCCTATAGTTGTCACACCAAAGAAAGGAAATAAGTGGCAGGTTTGTGTGGACTTTCGTCCTTTGAATGCATGCACTAAGAGGGATCATTTTCCTTTGCCATTCCAAGATGAAATACTAAACCAAGTAGCAAGGCATGAGATGTATTCTGTATGTGATGGGTATTCTGGGTACTTTCAAATTCGTATTCGGGAGGAAGATCAAAAGAAAACATCATTTGTCACACCTTGGGGAGTTTTTGCTTACAGAGTGATGCCTTTTGGGTTGACCAATGCACCAGCTACATTTCAAAGGTTCATGAGTCAAGTGCTTGAGCCTTACTTGGGAAAGTTCATAAGGGTTTTTTTGGATGATTTTTGCATTTATTCTTGGCACATAGATCACATGGAGAAGTTAAAGATCATTTGGCTCAAACAAAAGTAGTCTTGTTGGGGCATATTGTGTCTAAAGAAGGCCTACAAATGGATCCTGACAAGGTTCAAGCAATCATGGCATTGCCAAGTCCTGAGAGTGTCACTGGTGTTCGTAGAATTCTAGGAAAGAGCAAGTATTATCAACGCTTTTGTGATGATTTCACAGAGATAGTGCATCCCATGAACTTGTTGACAAGAAAAGGAGTTTCTTTCCAATGGGGTGTGGAGCAACAAGAGTCTTTTCAGCAACTTAAGGAGGCCATGAGTAAGGGCCCAATATTGAAGCCCCCTGATTGGTCTCAAGACTTTTATGTAAATCCAAGTATATCTTTGCATTCAGTTGGTGCTGTATTGCTACAAAAAGGAGAGGTAGGTAGAATGCAACCCATCTATTATGCCAGCCAACAGCTTACAGAGGTGGAAACAAGGTATGAAGAAATGGAGCAGCAAGCTCTCTCTTTGTTGTTTTCAGTCAGAAAGTTTCACTCCTATTTATTACCTCGACCATTTTTCTTCCTTACCTCTCAGTCTGTATTAGCATATCTAGTTTGCAAGCCTAATCCTGGGGGGAGATTTGCAAAATGGTTGTCAGAGCTTCAAGAGTTCTCTTTCTCTTTTGTCACTGAAAATACCACTAGGTCCACTATGGTAGATTTGCTCACAAGACGGGAGGATCTAGGAGAAGAAAAGAAATGTAAGGAGAACATTAAAGATGAAAGGGATACACCACCAACAACTCTTGTTTTGTATTTTGATGGGGCTTTTAGTCCTTCACACCAACAAGGACCCAGAGGGATGGTCTTGATGAATTCTGCAGGTCAAGAAGTATGGGCAAGAGGACAAGAGCTTCCAGGTATCACAACTAATAATGCAGCTGAGTATAATGCTTTGATTCTTGGTTTGGAGGGTTGTCTTCAAAGTCAAGTTAAAGAATTGGAAGTAAGAGGAGATTCTCAGCTTATTATAAAGCAAATGCAAGGGCATTACAAGACAAGAAGTCCTCATTTAAAGGAGCTTAATCAAAAGGCTATGGCACTATGTAGTCAGTTTGATTTTTGCAAGTTTGTTCATATAAACAGAAAAGAAAATCAAAGGGAAGATGAGTTAGCTACTAAAGCCATTGTAGTACAAGACCGGAGGGTGGTTTCTTTGGTAGATACTGGATGGCCAGAACTGCAAGATGTTCAGCAATATGTGGAAGAAGGCATGTTTCCTCGAGGGTTAACTCCATAACAGAAGCAGAGATTGGTAAGAAAGGCTTGTCCCTATACTATTGTTGATGACATTCTTTATAAATTGGGAAAAGACAAGGTGCTCGTTCGAGTGGTCCATCCCATGGAAACTAGGAGAATCCTAGAAATGTGTCATGAATGCTCTGGTCATTTTGCTTTAGCGAGCACAGCTAGGAGAATTTTTAATGTAGGTTACTTTTGGCCATGCCTCCATAAGGATGTATATGAATGGTGTCGAAGTTGTAAAGTATGCCAAAAGTTTGGAAGGCGACAGTTGATTCCTGGGCCCTTAAAGCCTATTCTAGCATATGGACCATTTGAGAGGTGGGGTTTGGACTTTGTGGGACCACTCCCTCGCTCAACTCAAGGCAAGCATTATTTATTGGTGGCCATAGATTATGCAACTCGATGGGCAAAGGCCAAGGCCACAGTCAATAGCAAGACAAGCACAGTTGCAAAATTTCTCTTTGATCATATTTGTTCACGCTTTGGTTGTCCTTTGGAAATTCTCACTGATGCAGAAACCTCTTTTAGAAATGAACTAATTGAAGATGTGGTGCATAAGCTAAAGATAAATCATAGCATGTCCACGCCATACTATCCCCAATGTAATGGCTTGGCTGAGAAAACAAATGGATTGTTGTGCAATTCAATGGGAAAGCTTGTAGACACCAAGGAAAGGCATTGGGATAGGCACTTGGCAGAAGTTTTACGGGCTTTCAGAACCACACACACGCTAGCTATTGGGTTTACATCATTCCAACTAGTGTATGGAATAGAAGCCATTTTACCCATTGAATTGGAGATACATAGTCTTCACATTGTTGTTGCAAGACTAAAAGGACAGGAGGATGCCTATGCTCAATTCTTGGTACAGCTAGAAGCCTTGGATGAATGCAAATTATAGGCCTTACAAAACTTGGAAGCTTCTCAAAAAAGGCGCAAGGCCCGTTTCGACACCAAATTATGCAACAAGAAAGATATTGCAGAAGGAGATTTGGTAATGAGATTTGATAGCTGTTTGGACAAGTGGTTAGACAAAAAGTTTATCGGCCGATGGGAGGGACCATGGGAAGTAGCAAGCTAAGGGTGTCCACTTTTTGTTCTCCCCAATCCTTAGGAGGTGGAAAAACAAGCTTTTTAGCACACAAAAATGCAAATCTCACCTACTTCCCTATGGAGCACTCCCTACTAGTGACTACGTATGGAAATACTAACCAAATACGCATGTGAACTTATCTGTTGGGGATGAAACTTTGCATGGCTCATAGGCTACTCTAGACCTACATCCATGCAAGATTTGGTCTCCAACTGATTTGGTATGTGCCACGTGGAAGGTATAATGTGTACATTTTTGCAAGCACTCCCTACTAGTGACTACGTATGACAAATGGCGCACGTACTAACCAAATACGAATGTGGACTTATCTGTTGCGGATGAAACTATGCACGGCACTTAGGCTACCTTAGACATCCATGCAAGATTTGGTCTCCAACTAATTTGGTATGTGCCACATGGAAGGTATAATGTGTACATTTTTATAATCCCTACTAGTGACTAAGTATAAAAAATGATGCACGTACTAACCAAATATGCATGTGGACTTATCTGTTGGGGATAAAACTTTGCACGGCTCTTAGCTACCCTAGACCTACATCCATGCAAGATTTGGACTCCAACTGATTTGGTATGTGCCATGTGGAAGGTATGATGCATACATTCTTGCAAGCACTCCCTACTAGTGACTACGTATGAAAAATGGTACACGTACTAACCAAATATGCATGTGGACTTATCTGTTGGGGATGAAACTTTGCATGGCTCTTAGGCCACCCTAGACCTACATCCATGCAAGATTTTGTCTCCAATTTATTTGGTATGTGCCACGTGGAAGGTATAATGCGTACATTTTTACAATCCCTACTAGTGACTACGTATAAAAAATGACGCACGTACTAACCAAATACGTATGTGGACTTATCTATTGGGGATGAAACTCTGCATGCGGCTCTTAGGCTACCCTAGACCTACATCCATGCAACATTTGGTCTCCAAATGATTTGGTATGTGCCACATGGAAGCTATAATGCATACATTTTTGCAAGCACTCACTACTAGTGACTACGTATGGAAAATGGTGCACGTTGGGGATGAAACTTCGCACAGCTATTAGGCTACTCTAGACCTACATCAATGCAAGATTAGGTCTCCAATTGATTTGGTATGTGCCACATGGAAGGTATAATGCATACATTTTTGCAAGCACTCCCTACTAATGACTACATATGGAAAATGGCGCATGTACTAACCAAATACACATGTGGACTTCTCTGTTAAATATGAAACTTTGCACGGCTCTTAGGCTACCCTAGACCTACATCCATGCAAGATTTGGTCTCCAATTGATTTGGTATGTGCCACGTGGAAGGTATAATGCATACATTTTTACAATCCCTACTAGTGACTACGTATGAAAAATGGCGCACGTACTAACCAAATACGCATGTGGACTTATCTGTTGGGGATGAAACTTTGCACAGCTCTTAGGCTTCCTATACCTACATCCATGCAAGATTTGGTCTCCAACTGATTTGGTATGTGCCACATGGAAGGTATAATGTGTACATTTTTACAATCCCTACTAGTGACTACGTATGAAAAATGGCGCACGTACTAACCAAATATACATGTGGACTTATCAGTTGGGGATGAAACTTTGCACAGCTCTTAGGATACCCTAGACCTACATCCACACAAGATTTTGTCTCCAACTGATTTGGTATTTGCCACGTGGAAGGTATAATGCGTACATTTTTACAATCCCTACTAGTGACTACGTATAAAAAATGGCGCACGTACTAACCAAATATGCATGTGGACTTATCTGTTGGGGATGAAACTTTGCACGACTCTTAGGCTACCTTAGACCTACATCCATGCAAGATTTGGTCTCCAAATGATTTGGTATGTGCCACGTGGAAGGTATAATGCGTACAATTTTACAATCCCTACTAGTGACTACATATAAAATATGGCGCACGTACTAACCAAATACACATGTGGACTTATCTATTGGGGATGAAACTTTGCACAGCTCTTAGGCTATCCTAGACCTACATCCATGCAAGATTTGGTCTCCAACTGATTTGGTATGTGCCACGTGGAAGGTATAATGCGTACATTCTTGCAAGCACTCCCTACTAGTGACTACGTATGGAAAATGGCGCACATACTAACCAAATATGCATGTGGACTTATCTATTGGGGATGAAACTTTGCACGGCTCTTAGGCTACCCTAGACCTACATCCATGCAATATTTGGTCTCCAATTGATTTGGTATGTTCCACGTGGGAGGTATAATGCATACATTTTTACAATCCCTACTAGCGACTACGTATGAAAAATGGTGTACATACTAACCAAATATCCATGTGGACTTATCTGTTGGGGATGAAACTTTACACAGCTCTTAGGCTACCTTAGACCTTCATCCATGCAAGATTTGGTCTCCAAATGATTTGGTGTGTGCCACGTGGAAGGTATAATGCATACATTTTTGCATGCACTCCCTACTAGTGACTATGTATGAAAAATGGCGGACGTACTAACCAAATATGCATGTGGACTTATCTGTTGGGGATGAAACTTTGCACAGCTCCTAGGCTCTGTCCTAGACCTACATCCATGCAAGATTTGGTCTCCAACTAATTTGGTATGTGCCACGTGGAAGGTATAATGTGTACATTTTTACAATCCCTACTAGTGACTACGTATGAAAAATGGTACTAATCAAATACGCATGTGGACTTTTCTATTGGGGATGAAACTTTGCACGGCTCTTAGGCTACCCTAGACCAACATCCATGCAAGACTTGGTCTCCAACTAATTTGGTATGTACCATGTGGAAGGTATGATGCATACATTTTTGCATGCACTCACTACTAGTGATGACTACGTATTAAAAATGGCACACATACGAACCAAATACACATGTGGACTTATCTGTTGGGGATGAAACTTTGCACGGCTCTTAGGATACCCTAGACATACATCCATGCAAGATTTGGTTGCCAATCAATTTCGTATGTGCCGCGTGGAAGGTATAATGCATACATTTTTACATGCACTCCCAACTAGTGACTACGTATGAAAAATGGTGAACATACTAACCAAATATACTGGTGGACTTATCTATTGTGCATGAAACTTTGCAGAGCTCTTAGGCTACCCTAGACATACAACCATGCAAGATTTGGCCTCCAACTGATTTGGTATGTGCCAGGTAGAAGGTATAATGCGTACATTTTTGTATGCACCCACTACTAGTGACTACCTATGAAAAATTATATATGTATTATATGATTTTGGACCAATAGTACATAATCATGATTAATTTTTGACACATGTTACTACCATTGAGCACCATTCCATGCTAAACATTGACATTTTTTTCTTAATCTACAATTTACAAGAATTAGTGACAATGTTAATGTAATAATTGCAAGCATTGATATATACGAAATTCAATATGATATCCAAAATGATAAAGTTCATAGCACAAGAGAGAGATCGAGAGAGAGAGAGAGAGAGAGAGAGAGAGAGAGAGAGAGAGAGAGAGAGAGAGCTTATACTTGAACACCTTTTGAATGCTTAATGTTTACAATTACTTCACACGGCATTATTTTTAAAATACCTTATGTATTAGATGTGTAAATTGAGATATCTGAAATTCAAAATGATACTCCTAATTTTAAATGTTTATGTTAGATTTGAACAAACTATAAACTGAGATAAACAAAGTAAGAACAACATCATGAAAGTACCAAAATGAATGTGTACATCATCATCATCATCGTGCAAAAGTGCATCCCTAAACAAGATATGTGTGAAGCCTGAACAATCATCCTAAATCAAAATTTGATAACTCCACATATGATCCTCTAGTCATCCTTTGACGTGGCTCCTGTATGACCCACTGCCCAACCGTCTGCTATTTGCCCTCGAACAAAGCCGGATCAGATGGGTCAGCCTCATCTCTTGGATTAGATGGGCCAGCCTCATCCTAATGAAGAGGAGGGCATGCTAGATGAGCCACCACTGCCATCTCTGCCTCCCTTGCCTCCTCTATGTATGCGCGCCTCAGCTCCCAAAGTCGTGCATCTGTGAATACTCGTGCCTCAAATCCAGCTCGAGTAATCGTCTCTACATGTAGAAGACATTGGTCTCGGCCCTGCCCAAGCTGCTGCTCCACCCACTACTGCAATGATATATGAAGCTCTACCTCTCGCTCAATGGGACGTGCCTCCTTTGCTCGTGCCTCATCACCTGGCATGAAATCACCATATGAGAAGCGTCGCGGAACACACACTGCAACCACTGAAGTATCAACACCCTCCTACTATAGCAAAGCTCTCTATGCCTCCTCCCTGTAGTGCTCTATCAAGACCACATGGGCAAATGGATCAATGGCCTGATGGTGACCAAGATACAGATCATCCATGCCTAGTCCTCTGTATGTGGCCACATCAATGTCAGCAAAGCATACAGGGCACACTGATCATGCCACCATGTGGCGGGTCATGCAATGGAGATGTGTGATGTGGCCGCACCCTAGTCCAAACCACCCTACGATGTCAAAATCCTCATGGCAAAGGACGCAAGTGGTGGTAGGAAGCTTGGCTATGACTGGTGCATCTATGGGTGTCCTAGTCGGCACATCTACAGAGAAGCGGGGTATAGGGCCACACTGGGGTGGATCCTATGGCGAGATGGATCACGACTAATATGTCTCAACTGCAAAATATAGTGCTCCGCTCGATGGTAGGCTATGCATGTCTGAATCCTCTGCACCTCCAAATCTGCCTCTAATTGTCATACACGAGACTCCATATCCTGTCGCAATAGATGTGCCTGCCAAGCAAACATGTCGCATACATGGTGAGAATGAACCAAAAAACTTCAATTCAAAACACGCAACAAAAAAATAAACTAAAATAATCAGAATAACTAACCTCGACCCTAGACTCAGCCAACAATGCCTCCAACTCTGCAATCCGTGCATCTCGAGTATCCAACTCATGCTGAGGCGGTGTAGATGTGGGAGGCTCCATAGGTGTGGGAGGTGGGGGAGGTGGAATCGAAAGTGATCTCGATAGGGCAGAGACCATGTCGTGCAAGGATGAGGCCACTGAATGAACATCCCCCCTAATCCGTCCTCCAACAGCTCGTAATGCCGGTGCAGGGATAGTGTGCAGCTCTAGTGCCTCGCGTCGATGCCGAACACCTGCAGTCTAACACTCCTGATGCCCCATCCTACCATGTCCCGCTCCTGATCTTGGACAGGTACTAAGGTAGTCTACCCGATGACCAAGCACAAACTCGACGTATAGCTGCATGGCAAATGACCTGGCTATCTGACGGTTGTGAGGCAATCGATCGCCATTCGCAGTGAGATATCTCGAATAAATGTGCGCTGCTATGATGGGGTGCCTACAACGTAAAATATAAAAGGGCTGCCCTAATCGTGGTCGCATCGCCTCAGTGTGACCGTCCCAAAACATATCCTCTAAGGCCTGCCTATGAGGTGACTCATGCTCAAACAACTCCCGAATGGCTCTCCAATCCAAGCCATGACCACCGTCAGCCTGTCCTGAAAGTTATCCAAAACGTCCTCAATTGTGTCTAATCGACCTAAAGCATCAATGACTGAATTGAGACTCGCGACCAAGTAAGGGGGTGCCCCAGCATCCTGCAGTGCCCTCATCTCAGCTCTCAAAATCGCTATCTGCATATGAACAGTGGTGCCAGAACCTGCGCGCTGGCTGGCTCTGCACAAAAAAACACATGGAAATTAATATTCTATTTGGGTAATGAAAATTAATATTCTATTCAATGGGACTTAATAATTTATTTGGTTAATGAAAACTTTTAGCTAGCCAATTTTGATTGAATTTTTGCAAAAGCTCATGACAAGGTTTCATGGAATCACATAAGTCATTGTATTTGTCTATGTAACTATATCCCTAGATAGATCTACAACCTTCCCTAGTTCCCTATTTCTATAGTTTCATGTGCCACCTAAAGGGATTGCTAGCCACATGATCTACCCTCTCCTTGCATCAACCTCTCGCACCATATGATTTGAAAATGATGTGTAGGCGAATGTGTTGTTCAAATCATCCTATTTGTTTGATTGATTACACTTAGTCACGTACTCCTTGATGAGGTAGGATGTCGTTGGGATCATCCTATGCACCTAACGGTAGATGGGCCAAATGTGTGGCTATGCCTACAATAGTGCTATGTTGCGAATGCAACACATGCACTCCCTACATGCTCTAAGTTGCTCCACTCTTCAATGGAAGATGCACACACAATAGTTATTTAACGGTGTTATTGAAAAAGGGATTTAGATGTACATCCTTAGTCTTATCTCATTTTCAAAGAAATTTCAAACTTTGTGTTAAAGATGCTACACTTCCCTAATTTGAAAAATAATATAAAACTACTTTAATCTCTTTTTTAAAATAAACGAAATAGATGATTTTAAAAAATAAAATATATACGTTTTGATATTTAAATAAAAACTTCATTAACTTGAAAAATAATATAAAAGCTACTTTAAACTCTTATTTTCTTTTTTTTTATAGATGATTTCTAAAAACAAAATTTAAACGTTTTTATATTTAATTAAAAACTTCACTAATTTAAAAAATAACATAAAAACTACTTTAATCTCTTTTTTTTTTAAAGATGATTTTAAAAAAGAAAATATATACGTTTTGACATCAAATAAAAACTTCACTAGCTTAAATAATATAAAAGCTACTTTAAACTCTTATTTTCTTTTTTCTTAAAGATGATTTTTAAAAATAAAATTTAAACGTTTTTTTATTTAAATAAAAAATTCACTAATTTGAAAAATAACATAAAAACTACTTTAATCTCTTTTTTTTTTAATAGATGATTTAAAAAAACAAAATATATACGTTTTCACATTTTAAATAAAAACTTAAGTAATTAAAAAAATAACTAGCTGTGCCCTCTCTCCTCATCTCCACTCTTCTCCTCTCCCCTCTTCATATTTTGTCATGGTATCAGAGCTCCCTTGCCTTCCGCTAAGGCATTGTGATTCTTGAGAGTGTGAGAGAGATTGTGAGATTGAGAGTTCTCTTGAGTGTTCTCCGTGAGAGTCCACTTCCGGTGAGAGATCTTCATCCGTCCATTTGAGAGAAATTTTCCGTCATTCCTTAAGAGATTTATGTTCATTTCTTGAGATTTCCCCTCGGGGGGTCCACCTTACATAAGCCAGCTATACAACGTGCATTCGAAAGGTATTTAAAAAACCCCTCTGTAACCACATTTTATCTATTTATATACCCCTACTATGAATTTTTGGATCAATAATTATATCCCTTCAATAAATTTAAAATTTGAGAAGCCTATATTTTTTGCCCTCCTCTTGTACATTTCAGTGTAAGTTGAAACAGACGCTACTTTTGAGAAATTGTATTGTATAATTGAATAAAACCATTTAAATTGTATGTTGCCGAGATGCATGCTTTACATCCATACTAATACCTAATAGAACGTATTTTCAACTTTTGATCTTTTCAATTCTCAAATTCTCATGTATTTACTCCACCTTATCCAATTTTGTTTCCCTTGCATGCTCCCAAACTATCACTACCTACTAGAGATTTGCATGAAGTAACTTGAATTGAACTATGACTAAAATGGCACAAACTTATAAGAAGATGGCTTGAACTTTACCCTTGTGTTAATCTAATGGGAGTTTTTATATTAAATATGATGCATGTAGTAGCAATATGTTGATGTAGTGCAAGTGTTTATATTCAATATGATGCATGCACTAGCATCATGTTGCCTATATGCCACTCTCTATATTAGGAAAAGATAGTGTTTATCATCTCATCATAAAGGCATGCAACTTAATCATGTTAACTGCACAAAGTTATTAAGCTTATTATCACTCAATCCATATCTTTTTCTCAATTTATGTCACTTTACTTTTCTTTAAGTTACATGCTTTCATATTTATGTATTGCATCACTTTTTTCTAAATTTTTGAATATCCTAACTTCCAAACCATATGCTAGATGCATATGATATAAAAGAAAAATTTGTAGAATGATGAAATATTATAGCTTCTTTATTGAATTTAGATCTTAATTATTAATGCATCTGACAATTTTTCAGTTTGGAAAGCACCCTTTATTCCATTTCTACTATATTTTAATTCAAACTTTTGAAGGACCCATGCTCCCCTCACAATTTTGAGACCATATGTAAATAAAATAATGAGCTATTTTGGCAGATAGAATTGGAATTCGTGGATCTTTAAGGGAAGCCATAGACCACCTATACATTGGATGCATAGTTTTTTGTATATAGTCTTTTCTTCGTTTAGTAGTCCTTTAGAGTTTTATAATCCATCTTTTGCTGCACAATATGGAATTTCACACGAAAGGTTTAGTTAGAGATTTGGGATGTTTCAAGCTTCGATGAGATCCATATCACACTTGCATTGATTGCACAATTTGGTAGATAAATTCTATTTTGTAGATGCTCAAATTTGATATTTAGACTCTAGCACACAACCGGAGGGTCACAAGCTATAGCCAAATTTCATCAAAAGTACCAAATGAAAAGGTAGAGTTGAATCCAAACTACAAGCATATTGATATCTAAAAATAGATACAAGTTACAACCAAGACTTCTCATCAAGAGTTTAATCAAAACCTTAGACTTAGACGTGGCAAAAAATCAGCTAGAGATAGCTAGACTAAAGGTTGTTAGACAGACTTCTCCTCCTCATTTATGGATCCTTGATCCGCTTTTGCATGACTTGATTCTGTAAGCATTTTGCCAGGGGAATTGTAGACCATGTCAAGAGACCGGAGTGCTCCCAAGACTAGATTGCTTACATACTATACATTGCACGACTTGATTCTATAAGCATTCTACCAGGGGAATTGCAGACCATGTCAAGAGACCGGAGTGCTCCCGAGGCTAGATTGCTTACAGACTATACATTGCATGACTTGATTCTGTAAGCATTCTACTAGGGGAATTGCAGACCGTGTCAAGAGACCGGAGTGCTCCCGAGGCTAGATTGCTTACATAGTATACATTGCATGACTTGATTCTATAAGCATTCTACCAGGGGAATTGCAAACCATGTCAAGAGACTGGAGTGCTCCCGAGGCTAGATTGCTTACAGACTATACATTGCATGACTTGATTCTGTAAGCATTTTACCAGGGGAATTGCAGACCGTGTCAAGAGACTGGAGTGCTCCCGAGGCTAGATTGCTTACATACTATACATTGCATGACTTGATTGCTTAATACATACTAAGACTATAGAAATATTAAAGCATAAAGCATAAACATACTATACATTGCATGACTTGATTCTGTAAGCATTTTGCCAGGGGAATTGTAGACCATGTCAAGAGACCGGAGTGCTCCCGAGACTAGATTGCTTACATACTATACATTGCACGACTTGATTCTATGAGCATTCTACCAGGGGAATTGCAGACCGTGTCAAGAGACCGGAGTGCTCCTGAGGCTAGATTGCTTACAGACTATACATTGCACGACTTGATTCTATAAGCATTCTACCAGGGGAATTGCAGACCGTGTCAAGAGACCGGAGTGCTCCCGAGGCTAGATTGCTTACATAGTATACATTGCATGACTTGATTCTATAAGCATTCTGCCAGGGAAATTGCAAACCATGTCAAGAGACTGGAGTGCTCCCGAGGCTAGATTGCTTACAGACTATACATTGCATGACTTGATTCTGTAAGCATTTTACCAGGGGAATTGCAGACCGTGTCAAGAGACCGGAGTGCTCCCGAGGCTAGATTGCTTACATACTATACATTGCATGACTTGATTGCTTAATACATACTAAGACTATAGAAATATTAAAGCATAAAGCATAAATAGCATAGAAGCATAGACTAAAGAACCATAGGCATATAGAAACATGAAATTATTTGTTGCATACTATATGCTCCAACAATCATCCTCATGTTCCAAAAGATGAGGTGGTAGCTTAAGTCATCATTGCATTTGAAAAGAGGGAGGGTCTTGGAGGAGGCCCTCCAAGCTTCTGGAGGACCTTCCTACTCTTTTGCATATCAAATTTATAGAAGCTTAGTGACCGTAACATGTGTTTAGTTACCTTAGTTATTTATAGAAGCTTAGTGACCATAACATGTTTAGTTAGTTCTTATAGGAGAAGAAGGATCCTTAGTGTTTCAGTTGTGGCTAGCCTTCTTAGAGCCCACGGACGATGCCAAAGTTTCTCTGGCCTTACCAAAATCCCTAGCTTTCTCAAAAGCGGGGGGATACAACAGAAATCTGAGGACAAATGAACTAAGGAACAAAGGAGGAATTCCTGATATGTTCAGAGGGTAGACCAAGGGGGGGAACCCACTCAACAATTTGCAGCTTTCCAAGCAAGCTGGCTGAACATCAAGTAAAGAAAATTTATACTTGGTTTGCACATAAGAAGTATAGCTCGGTATGATATGCTCTTTTCCATCTGCTATATCAGAAACCTGAGCTCAAAGGAGCCTTAAACAGAGATGAGCGACTGTGGAAGTCTCAGATTAGCACTTCAAGCATGGAAGCATGCCTTAATCCACCTCTTTTGTATTTGAGCATGGCCTGTCATCCTTCCTAATTTGACTAATCCAATTTCTGACGCAGGAATCCAATTTCTGATGTGCTGCACAAACCCGAGCTTAGGGGCTGCTAGCTTTCCAAATCCAAATGTGGAGGTACAAAGGAAAAAGAAAAATCTGAACAAATTGGGTAGGACAGGAGGTAAAGGAATAAAGATGGCAAGGTAGAGTAGCTCTCAAGGGGAAAAACTCACGGTTTACAAAGCCGACATAGAGGAAACATATTTCATTGTCCCAAAAGGCCGCATATATTTGAGCTTCTCAATATCGTTGCTGTTGCAAATACCTACGCAAACATCTACAGTGGCCTATCACGTATATAGAGTAAGATGAAAGCAAATTGAAGGAGAGAAGAAAATCACGCACGGTTTTGCATGCCAAATATTCATTGTTGTGCAAGAAGGCCATGGAAATGTGGCTAGGAGGAAATGGAAAGTGCCAAATAGTTGCAAGGGAAGAGAGAGGTTGCTAGATGTTTTCATTACTGCGACGTAAAAATAGTGACCAAGTACCTCCAATCTCAAGTCTTGGACTTCTGAAGCAAGCCTGCTGCCTCACCAGTCACCGCCAGTCTCCATTGCTCCAGTCACCAGAGTTCACTGGGCACTGTTCCACCATTCAACTTCAGTCTTTCAACCTGCGTGTACGTCCATCACCTGCTTCTCTGCAAGCACCAAGAAATGATTGAATCATTGTAATATATGATTCAAGCCTCAAGGCTCAAGCTTGCCAATCAATGACTGCAGTGCAAGAAAGACTTGCCACCAACAAATAGCCAAACGACTGTTCAAGCATGAATTATAAATGACCTATAGCAGCAACAGCTCAACTCAAGCAGTTTATAAGGCCCAAACTACACGACAGTCAACCCGACACTCAACATCACACAAGACAAGCCTGCAATAGAGCCCCAAGAGGAAACGACTCTAGAAACAAATAACAAGACTACATCTAGCAGACTGCAGTCGACCCTAACACAAGTGAAGAAATGCAGCAACGATGCTCTCGACAGCCATCCGACCCAGGTAACCGACACAGATCTCATAGGCAACGGCTTAGTTGAAACGATTGAACAAACATAGCCTCCAATGACTCTACCAAAAATAAAGAAATCCAAACAAGGGAGGTAGCAAGCTAAGGGTGTCCACTTCCGGACCACTTTCGGGTGAGTGTGACACCCGCTCGAGTGAAAATACAAAGGTTTTGCTTCGGTCTCCTATACCTCGATCGAGGTATAAGCTCCAATGAAAATCACACACGAGCACAACCGAGCCTAGCCAATACCTCGATCGAGGTACGTAGCTTTTTTACCGGACCGAGCCTGTACCTCGATCGAGGTTGGCTGGCAAGCCAGCTATACATGCCACATCTACCTCGTTCGAGGTATTGTGGCAATTCAGCTCAACCTCGATCGAGGTCACGTGGCATGTCCAGCTCAACCTCGATCGAGGTATGTGCCATCCGACAGGGCAGCCAACAGGGCGGATGACATACCTCGATCGAGGTATGCTGGACACATGACTTGGCATCCCGTTTCTGCCAACACACCACGATCGAGGTATCGTGGCATGTCAAAACCTCCATCGACGTGGATGTACCGAGATGTATGGGCATGTCACAATACCTCGATCGAGGTATCGTGGCATGGCAATACCTCGATCGAGGTATATGTGTCGGGATGTATGCGCATGGAAAGAATACCTCGATCGAGGTATTGTGGCATGCCAACGAGATGTATGGTTATGTCAAGAATACCTCGATCGAGGTATTGTGGCATGCCAATACCTCGATCAAGGTATATGTGCCGGGATTTTACGACATTTATAATTTAAAATGTGAAAATTTTAATTTTAAAAAACGTAATTTAAAATTTTAGTTTATAAGAAAAATTATAAAATGCATTTTAATGTTTTTCTTAAATTTATAAATTACGAGATTTTTTATTTAAAATGTGAAAATTAATTATTTTTTTTAAATAGAGCCTTTTTTAGTAAATAAAAAAAGTTCATATTAATAATTATAAAATATTTATAAATTTCAAATGCATTTGTAAATTTTATTTTTTAATTTTTAAATTATGACATTTATAATTTAAAATGTGAAATTTTTAAATTTAAAAATCATTTAATGAGGCTTTTTTTATTAAAAATGTGAAAATGTTAAATATTTCTGTTTTTTTTATGAGGTAGAATTTAAAAGAGAAATAATAAAAAATTTTAGGTTAAAAGAGAAATAATAAAAATTTTCTAAATTTGAAATGCAATATAATGTTTTTTTGAAATTTATGAATTACGACATTTTTTATTTAAAATGTGAAAATGAAATTGTATTTTCAAAATAGAGCTTTTTTATATGAAATTGTATTTTTAAAAAACGTTCATATTAATAATTATAAAATATTTATAAATTTGAAATGCATTTGTAAATTTTTTTAAAATTTTTGAATTAGGAGTTCTATATTTCTGTTTTTTTAATGTAGCATTTTCTTTTTGGTAGAATTTAATTAAATTTTAGTTTATAAGGAAAATTATAAAAAATTTCAAAATTTATAATGCATTTTAATGTTTTTTTGAAATTTGTAAATTAGGACATTTTTTATTTAAAATGTGAAATGAGATTTTTTTTTGTTAAATAGAGCTCTTTCTATTAAATAAAAAAACGTTCATAGGAATAATTTTTAAGTATTTATAAATTTGAAATGCATTTGTAAATTTTTATTTTTTTTTGAATTACGACATTTAAAATTTAAAATGTGAAAATTTTAAATTTAAAAAACGTTTAATGAGGCACAAGACTCGCTCGACTTATCAAATTAATAAGACATTTTGTATAAGACTCGCTCGACTTATCGAATTAATACACAAACATAAACCTACTAGTCAACTATTGGAGTTGGACATTAAAGATTGACTAGTGACATGGTTGGTGACCAAAGCTTGAAGTTGACTAGACACTTTGGGACAAGCAAGTTCTTTAGAAGGAAACTAGGTTTAAGCTTGGGTAATCATCCCTAATATATTGGGAAATTACTAATGATAAATCATCCTTTAACTATTTGGCAATTAGTAAGGATCGATTCTACTAGGAAATATGTTGAAGGCATATGTCCCCTATTAGTCAATAGATTGATTAGACTAAGCATGCATGATAAGGCTATAGCTTGGAAATGCCTAGATAGTGGCTTAGGGTTCCTACCTCCACTTGTGTCCTCTGCCACGAGGACTTTGACACCGTAGGGTGGTTTGGACTAGGGTGCGGCCACATCGCACATCTCCACTGCATGACCCGCCACATGGTGGCACGTTCAGTGTGCCCGGTATGCTTTGCCGACATTAATGTGGCGACATACAGAGGACTGGGCATGGATGATCTATATCCTGGTCATTGTCAGGCTGTTGATCCATTCGCCCGTGTAGTCCTGACAGAGCACTACAGGGAGGAGGCACATAGAGCATTGCTGATGCAGGAGGGTGCGGATACATCAGTGGTTGCATCATGCATTCCACGACGCTTTTCGTACGGTGACTTCATGCCAGGTGACGAGGCACGAGCGGAGGAGGCACGCCGGATTGAGCGAGAGGCAGAGCTGCAGACATTATTGCAGCAGTGGGTGGAGCAGCAGCTAGGGCGGCAGCGTATTTCACATGTAGAGACGATTACTCGCGCTGGATTTGAGGCACGAGTATTCGCAGATGCACGGCTATGGGAGCTGAGACGCGCGTACATAGAGGAGGCGAGGGATGCAGAGATGGCAGCAGTGGCGCGTGCAGCATGCCCTCCTCTTCATCAGGATGAGGCTGGCCCATCTCATGCAGGTGATGAGGCTGGCCCATCTGAGCCGGCATTGCCTGAGGGCACACAGCGGACGGTTGGGCAGCGAGTCATACAGGAGCCATGTCAGCGTTCCACTAGAGGATCATATGTAGAGTTATCAGATTCAGATTCAGATTGATTGTTTAGGCTTCACACGTTTCTTGTATAGGGATGCATTTTTGCAGCATGATGATGATGATGTACAGATTCATTTTGGTACTTTCATGATATTGTTCCCACTTTTATGATGTATGAGCATTTTCGTACTTTCATGATGTTCTTCACACTTTGTTTATCTCAGTTTATAGTTTGTTTAATACATAAGGTATTTAAAAAAGAATGCCATGTGAAGTAATTGTAAACATTAAACATTAATTGCAAACATTAAACATTAAACATATCAAAATTCATCTTATTTTGGATGAAAATTTTATTTTGCGGATAAAAGTTTTTCATTTTTTAAACAAAAATTTTATTCTATTCATGTTTGTCAATAAAGTGTGTTTCAAAATCCAAATTTTCATCAATTTTTCAAAAAGACAACTATTGTCATATTCATGCTTCCAAATCTAGCCTTCCGATCTTAATATCAAAATATGTTGAAATTCAACCATTTGATAAACTAATTTGTATAAAAAGAAAATTACTTTTTTTAGACAATGCCATAGCCCAATGTAAAATTGTTTCATCAAATGAAATTAGATATTAAAGTAACATCAATTTTACCAACTTTCAATTTATGCTATTTACAAAAAGTATTCTAGAAATGTATATTGGTACAAAACTTATCCATGACTCCGAGGGCAATGTTGTTACCTATGTGTAAATCAATTGATAAAAAATTCTTTCAACACCAATGAACTTGAGGGAATGTGTGATCTAGAGATACTTAAACAACATGACAAAAGGAAAAAATTCTAGAAATCACCAATGTGTGGACATGCTTAGTTTGTAGGGTGTAGAAATTCTTTTATATGGATTTGATATGGGCACTTGCATAGAAAACGATTGGTATTTCAAAGAAAAAGCTCTAGCAACTCTCTTAGTTGAATGAAGCAGTTTCTTCTCCTTTGCAATTTGTCATGTTTTTTAAATTAAAGGAGAGAATACTTTTTGCAAATGGTAATACTAGACATTTTTAGGTTCTGCAATAAAATATAAGTAATATTTTATGCATTCTTTTTTCACAATTCTAGTTTTTTAATATTATTGACATGAAGCGTATATTTTGTCCCTACAATTTTTAAAAAATATAAATTTTTTGGGGATTTTTTTCAAAAATGGAGTTAAACTTGTCCTTTGCATGATTTTGCTGTTATTTATTATGACTCAGTGTTTAATTTGTCTGTTATTGTTAACAATACTTGTGCTAATTGGTGATCAAAGAAAACAAGACCTAATTATTTGTCATATTCGAACCACAATCACATGTGCCTTCCAAATCACAATCGCATATGCCTTCCAAGTTTCTAAGGACTATTTCAATTTCCTTAATATGACATTTGCCAATGCACCAATCTAATTATTATGCATGTATAAAAGATAATGAACATAAAGAAGAGAAATCAACACAATTGGCAATTAATGCATGTATACGGGAATACAAGGAAGGTGTAGCATGCTAGCCCACCATTTTATTTCACTATTTTCTTTTGCATTTAGTGGTTTATGTACAAGAGAAAGGATTGGCGGTTGGTATAAGGAAAAGTGTTGGTATTTGGTTTATGTAAAAAGAAAGGGTTGTTGCACAGGCTATGCACCAAAAAAATATACACATATTAACAATCCCACTTCTCCCTTTTAAACTCCACTCATGTATGGGAGTACAAGGAAGGTGTGACATGTTAGGCCACAATTTAATTTTACTATTTTCTTTTGACTTTGGTGGTACGCTAACGTGTAGTCGTGCTAGTAGGGATTGCTTCTACGTCACACAAACCAAATCAGTTGGAGACCAAATCTTGCGTCGATGTACGTCTAGGGTAGCCTAAGAGGCGTGTGAAGTTTCGTCCCCAACAGGGTTTAGGATTTAGGGTCCAGGGTTTAGGGTTTAGGGTTTGGGGTTTAGCCGTGCTAGTAGGGATTGCTTCTACGTGGCGCAAACCAAATCAGTTGGAGACCAAATCTTGCGTGGATGTACGTCTAGGGTAGCCTAAGAGGCGTGTGAAGTTTTGTCCCCAACAGGGTTTAGGATTTAGGGTCCAGGGTTTAGGGTTTAGGGTTTAGGGTTTAGCCGTGCTAGTAGGGATTGCTTCTACGTGGCGCAAACTAAATCAGTTGGAGACCAAATCTTGCGTGGATGTACGTCTAGGGTAGCCTAAGAGGCGTGTGAAGTTTTGTCCCCAACAGGGTTTAGGATTTAGGGTCCAGGGTTTAGGGTTTAGGGTTTAGGGTTTAGCCGTGCTAGTAGGGATTGCTTCTACATGGCGCAAACAAAATCAGTTGGAGACCAAATCTTGCGTGGATGTACGTCTAGGGTAGCCTAAGAGGCGTGTGAAGTTTCATCCCCAACAGGGTTTAGGATTTAGGGTCCAGGGTTTAGGGTTTAGGGTTTAGGGTTTAGCCGTGCTAGTAGGGATTGCTTCTACGTGGCGCAAACTAAATCAGTTGGAGACCAAATCTTGCGTGGATATACGTCTAGGGTAGCCTAAGAGGCGTGTGAAGGTTCGTCCCCAACAGGGTTTAGGATTTAGGGTCCAGGGTTTAGGGTTTAGGGTTTAGGGTTTAGCCGTGCTAGTAGGGATTGCTTCTACGTGGCGCAAACCAAATCAGTTGGAGACCAAATCTTGCGTCGATGTACGTCTAGGGTAGCCTAAGAGGCGTGTGAAGTTTCGTCCCCAACAGGGTTTAGGATTTAGGGTCCAGGGTTTAGGGTTTAGGGTTTAGGGTTTAGCCGTGCTAGTAGGGATTGCTTCTACATGGCGCAAACAAAATCAGTTGGAGACCAAATCTTGCGTGGATGTACGTCTAGGGTAGCCTAAGAGGCATGTGAAGTTTCGTGCCCAACAGGGTTTAGGATTTAGGGTCCAGGGTTTAGGGTTTAGGGTTTAGTCGTGCTAGTGGAAATTGTAAAAATGTATGCATTTGTCCTTCCACGTGGCACATACCAAATCAGTTGGAGACCAAATCTTGCGTGGATGTACATCTAGGGTAGCTTAAGAGGCGTGTGAAGTTTCGTCCCCAACAGATAAGTCCACGTGCGTATTTCATTAGTACGTGCGCCATTTTTCATATGTAGTCACGAGTGCTAGTAGGGATTGTAAAAATGTACGCAACTGTCCTTCCATGTGGCGCATACCAAATCAGTTGGGCACCAAATCTTGCGTGGATGTACGTCTACGGTAGCCTAAGAGTCGTGCGAAGTTTCATTTCCAACAGATAAGTCCACACGCGTATTTCCTTAGTACATGCGCCATAGCTCATACGTAGTCGTGCTAGTAGGGATTGCAAAAATGTACGCATTGTACCTTCCACGTGGCGCATACCAAATCAGTTGGGCACCAAATCTTGCGTGGATGTACGTCTACGGTAACCTAAGAGCCGTGCAAAGTTTAATCTCCAACAGATAAGTCCACATGCATATTTGGTTAGTACGTGCGCCTTCTCACACGTAGTCGTGCTAGTAGGGATTGTAAAAATGTACGCATTATACCTTCCACGTGGCGCATACCAAATAAGTTGGAGAACAAATCTTGCGTGGATGTATGTCTAGGGTGGCCTAAGAGTCGTGCGAAGTTTCATTCCCAACAGATAAGTCCACACGCGCATTTCGTTAGTACATGCGCCATAGCTCATACGTAGTCACGAGTGCTAGTAGGGATTGTAAAAATGTACGCATTGTACCTTCCACATGGCGCACACCAAATCAATTCAGACCAAATCTCGCGTGGACTATTGGCTAGGGTGGCCTAAGAGTCGTGCGAAGTTTCATCCCCAACAAGCAAGTCCACACGTGTATTTCGTTAGTACGTGCGCGATTCTCTTAGTCACGTTTTTAAAATGTCCTAATGCACAAAACAAATTACAACATTACTACTAATAAACAATTTTTTGTATTACAAACACAACAAATCCCATTGAGAAGACATCAGACATCATGTTAAAAATAGAATCTAATACAATGATGTGTATGAACGTGTATACAGCCATCATAGTGAAATACAAAATATGAGTCCATGAAAATTACAATGGTACGGTCACACAGTGAGCCTATACATATCGAATACAAAAAAGTGTAATCAACTAGTGATACCCAATAAAAATCAATCTGATCAACTGATGATCCCAAAAAATAAGATATGTAATGTGCTACTCCTCAGGATCAGCTCTCATGCCAATAGTTGCAAGTATGCTCTCGTGATCCGCCACTGCAAGGCGCCATCGTGGAGTGGACGTCGCCTTGCGAGTGCGAACACGACTCAAAGTAATCTTGATCCCAACAACAAGATGAGAATACATGTACTATGCCTCCCGATCCGCCATGTACTCCTGGAACTCAATATAGCGACCATGCCTCTGTATCTGCTGAAAATAGTGGCCACCGACGATCATGCTATGAGCATTGAAGTGCATCCCATGCCCATCCACTGTATCCTCATTCAGCACACTCTTCAGCATAGAGCATCGCAACAAGTAATAATCCACACCCTCCTCATTGCCCTCCGAAGCAATAACCGCGAAGATATCACCAATACGCAAAATATCTGTAAGCTGGTCATAATCTCTAGAGGAACTGAATCCCGCATCCTGATCATCATGTATCTCCTCCCAAGGCTGGAAGGGAGAAAGCACTCGCCGTACCCATGGATCGGCCCATGGTATCATGGAGCACCCTCCCCAATCATCATCAATGCATGCAGAGCAAAAACATGCAAACCGTCGAGAAAAGATCGCGGGGTGAGACTCACCTACACTCCTGATGGAATGGAAATCAAGAGTGCCAGGCACAGAACGACAATCAAAAGGCCTCGACTGATCAAGACTCCCAATGTCCATGCACCAAAAATACCGGCTCACCACCCTATCGTCACGCGACTGAAACGAGGATGTAGCACTAGTGGCTGCACCACTGCACCACATCATGTGCATCCTTGAAGCGATCGGCACTGTGACGCAACTGGTATCGACGCAAAGCATGCTTCACGCAAGCACCTGCACCATCGTGCTCTCCCTTACCGTGCCCTGTCTCGAAGTAGCTCCATGTGATCGGAATGCCTGTCTCACGGTGCCATCTGCAGAACCAATAAAACTGTCTAGCGGATTTGAATTGACCGCCGCAACCGTCTGACCAAATCCAGCGCCGCTGCCATGTGACACCATGATCCCTCAAGAAACTATCATGCAAAGTGAAGCAATGCTGCACAAAATGGGCATCATGCGATCGATCATCACTAATGTAGAAGTGATACTCTCGCACAATGATGCGTGAGTCCATGGTGCTATCAATGCCATCCACATGAGCCTGTGCATGACGATAGCTAATGTGCACAAATATAGCAACCTGCAATATGGCATTGAAAAAAAAATATGACTATTGAAATAATTCAATATAATGAGGCGGGGAAAAAATCAATACTCAATCACACGTCACCTGTTCGGAGAAATAATACTCCGATTGGATCTCATGCTGTGGAGCAAAGGTGTAATTCTCCGCAAAGTCCACCACTGAGACAACCACCCCTATAGGAAATGTCCTCAAACATGCACGAAACTGACGATCCTCCCATTTCGCAATGTGCGAGTGGCGTATGTAGCGGTGCAGCTTCCCTTGAAAACAGTCAATGAATACAACACGTGGTGTCTCCTTCCCCACAAGCTGCAACCTCCTCGACTGTGCACCACCATCTAATGTCAAGGTACAGTACTCATACTGCTGCCAACGAACCATCTGCACATCACAAGTATCTAGTGCAACTCGTGGCACTCTGGCAAAGTCACCACACAAAGTACACGTGCCTTCCACACAATCAAGGGAGTGGAATAAAGCATCACCATCTCGTGTACACAATATGGAATGAATGAAGTCGCGAGGGCTAGTAGGAACCACTCCCCTATGACCATCAAGGGAACGGAATACGTCATACATCAATCCAAAATCCACATGGTAGCGACAACAGCATGTGTCACGCTCCTGAGAGCATCGCACAAACCATGGCCTGCATCGCTCAAATGACCTCTGCCCAATCTTGAACTCCGGGTGCGCCTCTACAAACTGAGTGTACAACTCAGTCTGGGTACACTCCAAAAAACATGCACCATGCTCAATGTACACACCGCGTGACACCCTCTTCCGCAATGCCTTCTTGAACATCGGGGATGCTCTGCAATGCTCCTCCCAAAACTGTTGTATGAAGGAC
Source organism: Dipteris shenzhenensis (assembly GCF_047967505.1). NCBI lineage: Eukaryota > Viridiplantae > Streptophyta > Polypodiopsida > Gleicheniales > Dipteridaceae > Dipteris > Dipteris shenzhenensis. The sequence goes on along the minus strand of NC_141605.1, from coordinate 24,396,973 downwards.
CTAGTGGAATCATCCAACAATCGATCGCTGCGAGGTGCACGACCACTCGAAGCCCAAAGAGCATCAGTCTCACTATCCTCTAGACTCTGCCTCCTAATGATGCCTGCTCGCAATGTGCGCGGTGCAATCTGAAGAAGACGTGAAGCGGTACGCACATGGCCTATCATATGAGGTCTACTAATGGCAGCCACAATAGCACGACGTGCTGCCAAGGCATCACTGGAGTTCCTATGCTTAATAGAAGCATAGGAACGTCGAACACTGCTAAGGACCTCGCTAGATACAACCCTATCTCTACGTGCACCAAGACCAGCAAGCCTCCTACACTCTACCAAGTCAGGGTGATCAATCAAGGACGTAAGAAGAGAAGACTGCGAAGCTGGCGTGAGGTCACAAAAAAAAGACTGCACAATCTTGCTAGCACGACGACGGATAGTGGACTTCGGCAAGTCACGTCGTGAAGCAACACTGCTGCTGCAAGGTGGGGCAACGGGATCAATGGGAGATGGTAGGGTGGACGGGGGAAGGGAGGCACCAAGCGGAGCGGGGGGAGGGGGAGGGGGGAGGGTGGAGGGGGAAGAGGTAGAGGTGGAGGCCAAAATGTAGGTGGCTAGGGGAAGGGCGGAGGCTAGAGGTAGGGGAGCGGATGAGCATGGGGGGACAATGGAGGTGGGGGTGGGGGTGGAGGTGGGATGTAGAGGTAGAGCTGGAGGTGGATCAGTGGTGGCAGCGCGAGCTCGAGCTCTAGAGGCTCTCTTGCGCTCACGAGCCTTCCGCTTGCGCTCCTCGTCAATGAGATTTGGGGGGGGGTTCCTACATCTTTCACGTCTACTAGCTCTACGGCTTTGAGAACCCATTCTCAATGAAAGTAGGATGGAAGGTGTGACAAAGTGATGAGGAGGCAAGAATGGCTAAGAATGGGTGAAATGAACCAAAACGTGGTGTCTTATAGAGAGCCTCAACTCATCCACTAGATTGCTCTTAGATTGCTCTTCATTATTATTGGTGGAGAGGTGCTAAGATTGATACTAATTGGCTTAGTTTTGGTGGAGAGGTCTGCTATGCCCAGAGCCGCGATCAGAGCTTATACCTCGATCGAGGTATTTAGTGCATTGCGCATGCATGTATGTATGAACCTCGATCGAGGTATCTGTATGTCTCCTCGGTCACATACCTCGAACGAGGTAATGTATGCCTCACCCATCATATGTACCTCGATCGAGGTATTGTATGCATCGCACATCGTCATGTGTATGCATCTGGCTGATGTGGCACCATGCATGGCCATGATGTGGTAATATAGTCTCTTCCTGCATGGTCATGATGTGGTACTGGGCATGACGAGTTGGCATTCATGAGGTGGTAGATGACATGGCAAATTGAGGTGGAGGGATTGGTGACGTGGCCAGGAGAGGAGGTATGCCAAGGTGGCATTGTGTGATCACATGGCTGATGATGTGGAATGATGAGGTGGCACATGTGGCAGCACGTGTGGCAGCACGTGTGGCAATGTAAGGTGACATGGCAAGGAGTGATGTCACATCTGCTTGATGAGATGGCACCACGTGGTCTAACAACGTGGCATGGTTTTGATGACTCAGCCTTCCACATGGGCAGCATGCAGACTCCAAAGGCTTGCCACTAGGATCGGTGATGCTCCTAGCCTACCTCACCAAGCCTAATACCAAGCCTACCTTGTCTTGGTATTAGGCTTGGGTGGCCCTTTTTCACCCACAAAAGGGAGATTTCACTCTTGGAGGCCATATCGTACATTTCCCTTGCTCAAATTTAACCAAAATTTTTTCCTCTTATTCATCATGCAGAGGACTAAAAATATTGACATTTTTGAAATGTTTGGTTATGTTTGAGAATTACTAGATTTATTTTTAATATTCTTTGTTGATCCTCTAAGGAGTAAAAGTAAAAATTAAACTTCAATCTTCCTAAATCTAACCGTTGGATTTGGGATTTGATGATTCAACCACACACAACACCTATTTCATTAATTTTGGACTCTTGCACTCTCCAAATTCATTTTGTGAGATAATTCTGGATAAAACATTTCGAAAAAAGAGGCTCTTATAAAACAAAACATAAGATTTAAAAAAATCAAATTAGAAAAAATGACGTGAGATGTTAAAAATAGAGTACATCACATTGTTAAAAGAGACAAAAAAGTAAGATTTTAAAAAATCAAATTAGAAAAAATGGCGTGACATGTTATGAAAACTAGAGTACATTTCAAAAAGAGCACATCACATTTGTAAAGAAGTAGATCATATTACTCAAAGCCATATGGTGCCAAAAAACACCTTAATACAGTCTCTCTTAACATCATCTTAACATCACATTTGTACAAGAAGTAGAGATTCATATTACTCAAAGCCATATGGTGTCAAAAAAGATTCATATTACTCAAAGCCATATGGTGTCAAAAAACACCTTAATACAAGGCCATATGGTGTCAAAAAACACCTTAATACAAAGCCATATGGTGTCAAAAAACACCTTAATACAGTCTCTCTTATCTAAGTCTAGAAGATCTCATCATTGGTCTCTCTTATCTTCTCAACAACCCAATCCTTCACTGCCTCCACAGCTGTATCCTCAACATAATTACATGAGAAGAAGAAGTTTAAGCAATCACAAATTGTTTCTTTATAATTTCTCTGAGAGGCTCTTATTGTTCTCTCAGCATCCGCATCAAATCGCCCATGACGAGAGCTACGATAACGCAGGTTACTTAAGAAATCTAATAGATCTTGTCGTGCTTTTATCATACGTCTTAGAAGTCTTTCACTGTCTGCTATCTTGAGAGTCTCCTCCCTCTCTGCGTGCCTTTGTGCAGCAAATTCCTCTCTCTCCATGTGTGTCAAAGGAGAACCTTGTCGAATTCTGGCCTCTCTCTGTGCTCCTTGGTCAGCAATCCATTCTTTGAGATTGTTAATTCCGAACTCCACGTCTTCGACAATGCCAAGGACATCCATGGGTGGGGAGATGATAAAGAAAGGGAGATGGACTACGATGCAAGAAAGAAGAGAGTGTCTGCGGAGGAAGAACTAGGATAGAAGATTACTTGGTTATCAAGATGGATGAAAGAAGACTCTGAGAGTGTTTGCGGAAGGACTAGGATAGAAGAATACAAGTTAATGAGAAGCACTAGGATGCAAGAAAGAAGAGAGTGTCTGCAAAAGAACTGTGATAGAAGAATACTTGGTTATCAGGATGGATGAAAGAAGACTCTGAGAGTGTTTGCGGAAGGACGGAAGGACTAGGATAGAAGAATACAAGAAGAATACAAGTTAATGTGAGAAGCACTAGGATGGATGAAAGAAGAGAGTGTTTGTAGAAGAACTAGGATAGAAGAATACTTGGTTATCAAGATGGATGAAAGAAGACTCTGAGAGTGTTTGCGGAAGGACTAGGATAGAAGAATACAAGTTACTCAGAAGGATACTTGGTTATCAGGATGGATGAAAGAAGACTCTGAGAGTGTTTGCGGAAGGACTAGGATAGAAGAATACAAGTTACTCAGAAGGACTAGGATGTAAGAAATAAGAGAGTGTTTGTGGAAAGACTAGGATGGAAGAATACAAGTGCACTAAGGCACGATGTGTTCACTACGATAAGGATAAGGGTTGGAATAAAGTGAGTGGCACGATGTGTTCACTATGATAAGGGTTGGAATAAAGCGAGTGGAGATTGAATGCTCTACTTTAAGTGAGTGGAGATGATAAGGATAAGGGTTGGAATAAAGTGAGAGAAGCATTGCGAATGCTCTACTTTAAGTGAGTGGAGACTGTCCAACTGAATATTCATATCAAAATTCTCATCACACAAGGATTTATTTTCAAATAATCACATCATCACACATTCATATCATAAAATTGTGTGCATGAAATAAATATATTACAAATATTACATCATCAAATATTCATATCAGAATTCCCATCACACAAGGATTTATTTCCAAATAATCACATCATCACACATTCATATCATAAAATTGTCTGCATAAAGAAATTATATAAATATCATGATTATGCCACTTAAGTAATAAGTCACAAATTGGTGTATAATCAACAAAAACTACAAACACAACATCATACATGCATCACAACTCTTGTGATGCTTCTAGTGGAGACTCTGGCAACTCTTTGGACGCTTCCAATGGAGGCTGTGGTACTGTAGATGTACACTCGGTCTCTACTTCTTTTGTAGTATGTAGTGCTTTCGGAGTAGACTCAGTATCCTCTTCCTTAAATGCAAGCGGAGGCGGTGGCAACTCTTCTGATGCTTCCAGTGGAGGCTGTGGTGCTGTAGGTGTACATTGGGTCTCTACTTCTTCTGTAGTATGCAGTGCTTTCATAGTAGACTCAGTCTCCTCTTCCTTAGAGGGAAGCTCTGGTATTGCTTCAGTTGCACGTTGTATTCTAATGGTAGCAATTAGGTCTCGAATGATTTCAGCCCTAAACAATTGTATATCCTCCTCTGAATATTTGAGCTCCAAAGAGTCTTCCGATGAGTTCTGTGGCATAAGTGAGAAAATTTCTTTGAAAATCAACATGCAGTTGTAGGCAACTCTCCACCCACAACTATGCCCATCTTCCTGCTCTACTACTAAACACTTTTGGAAGTCTACCGAGTCTTTGTACTGTCCTGTTTCTTTGATAGCAGATACCAACTTCTCAATCGACCTGCTCATCGTGACATATTAAAAAAACTTAGTGTATCTATCACATAAGGTACATAATATAGAAGTAACAACAGATTAATAGAATACTTACGTTTGCACTGAGCCATGAAAGCCTGCAATGGAGTTAACAAACCAACAATAGTTGTCTTCAAGGTTCCAAACCACCAGACTCCAATGTTCCCTACACGAATAATTAAGAACCATTATTATTTAACACAATGTTGCCAGTACAAGATGAAAATAAAGGTTGCCATGATACTTACATCTCATGATATGCCATAAATAGGACTCGCACGCCATGTAAATGTAAAGGCTGTAATAATTTACAAACATCGGCTATTGTCTTTCTGCTATCGCTAAGTATAGGAGAAAGGAGGGAATCCAACATATACGCACGATTTTGTACGACTCTACCAAATCGTGAGATAACTATACTGCACCAACAAATAAATGAATATTAGCTTATTAGATTTAATCAAAATAAATGAATATTAGCTTATTAGCTTATTAGATTAAATCAAAATATTGAATTATCAAGTAGAGAAAAAGTTTGTATCAAACCTGAGAATGGCCATCATAACGTTGTTATTGACCTCATTTGAAGCTCTAGAGAGAATTGAAATCTCTTCTCCCCCAAATTCAAGATACTGAGGTCTATGTTGAATCATAACCCTAACATTAAAAGAGCTTCCCAATTCTTTTAATGAGGCCATGTTTGTAGAGTTGAGGTCATCTATCCTCTTTGACTCTTTGATGGCATTCATTTCGCAATCAATGATTGCTCGAATGGTACATGTTATAAATGCATAGAGATGCAAATCCGTATATGTTGATAGTGTGGTGTCATTTTGCATCTCAAAAATTTGACCAAGTACCAAAAAGCAATTGTAGCCCACCCTCCATCCACAATTATAGATGTGGCTATTATCTTGATGTGATACCTGACATGTTATATACTCTATTTGTTGTGCCAAGTCACATTGCCGCATTACTATGTCGATAGCATCTACTAATTTTCGAGCTGATCTGCATATCAAAACATATAACAACAGTGAATATGTGCATTGCATATCAATCTACATGTCAAGAAGTGACAACAAGTGTAGTCTATACTTACTCTAACACATTGCCATGGACGGATGTTATTGAGTTTGCAAAGAAGCACTTCTTCGCAAGGATGTCCACGACTACCAGACTCCAATGTGAGCTGCATTATCAATAAAGAATAATTACTGTGTTTGAGACAATTCTAGCAAATGCAATAGGAAAAACAAGTAGGGTTTGATGCTTACTTCTCATAATATGCTGTAAAAATAACTCGTGCATCATTCATAGGAATGTGCTTCAACCACTTGCAAACATTCTCTATGGTTTCTTCTTTGTTGATAAGCACTTCCGAAATACGAGGATCGAGCATATATGAAACGCTTTGTATATTTTGCGGAAAATTTGCTATAACATTGCTATATTTAAAAAAAAAGTATTAGCTTCTTGGGTTTAATCAAAATAAGCAAAGTATAAAGCCAAGGAAAAGGCTGCATCAAACCTGAGGATGGTTGTAATGACTTTGACATTAACCTCATTCTTAGGATTTAAGAGGATTGAAATCTCTTCTTCACCAAATTCAAAAAAATGAGGTTGTTGTCGAATTAACAACATAGCAGTGAATGAACTTCCAATCTGCTCCAATAGATTCATATTTTTATGACTCATCTTATTGAGGGAGTAGTCTACATCGTATTCTTCTTCACTTGCTATGTCCTCCATATCCTCCTTCTGCCATAAAAATATAAAAAAGTTATGCGATGTACACATCCCAAATAAAGGCTTAAACAAGCAGATAAGGTTTCATATATGCTTTCATTAGTGTAAGTCTCTCCTCTGCTTGGAGCAAAAATTTAAAAAGGTTTCATACACGCTTTCATTAGAGTGAGTCTCTCCTTCTCTTGGATGAAAAATTTAAAAAGTTATGAGATATACACATCCCAAATAAAAATAATGGTTTAAATAATCATAGAAGTATAAAGATAGCATGCTTTCATTAGACAAGTTATGAGATTTATACATCCCAAATAAAATTAATGGTTTAAATAATTATAAAAGTATAAAGATAGTATGCTTTCATTAAACTCATTCTCTTCTCCTTTTGGAGGAAAATATAAAAAAGTTATGAGATTTATACATCCCACTTAAAGGCTGGAACAAGTATACAAGTATAAAAGATAAGGTTTTATACATGCTGCAATGTAGTCATATTTTCATGTTGTTTCCCAATGGTAGTAATTAGATGCTGAATACTCTCAGCCCGAAATGCTAGCAGATCAGCTTCTGTATATGATTCCATTTTGACTGGTAACTCCAGATCAAAAATCTCTCTAAGAAACAACATGCAGTTGTAGGCGACTCTCCACCCACAACTGTGTCCATCTTTTTGCTCCACTGGCAGACGTCTTTTGAATTCTACTTGATCTTGTTGCTCCGTGGTTGTTCTGACAGTAGATACTAGCCGATATGCAGCACTGTCCAGCATGACATATGAAATATATTAATATGTCATGATCATAAGATACAAAATAAGAAAGTATCAAAAATATTAAGAGAATAATTACCTTGGGGAGTTGGCATGATAGCCTTCTATTGAATTCACAAACCATAAATGGTTGAGTTCAAGGTCCCAGAAGATCAGACTCCAATGTGAGCTACACAACCAGAATAAAAATGATTATTGTTTTACACAAACTTGCCAAAGAAATAGTAAAAATAAGGTTAGAGTTGATACTTACGCCTCATGATAAGGCATTAAGATGACTCGCACCCCATCTAAATTCAAAGGGCTTAACCAGGTACAGACATCTTCTATAGTCTTTTGAGGAGAGCTAAGAATAGAAGAAAGGAGAGCATCGAGCATGTAGACACGATGCTGCACTGTACTAGGAAGTTGAGAAATAACTACACTGCACCAAGAAATAAACAAACATTAGCTCATAGAATTGATTTGCATTCTGCACTAGGAAACTGATATATAACTGAACTGTGAATAAATAAACAAATGTTAGCTTATTGAAGTAGCAATAAATAAATAAACATTACCTGAGAATGGCCAAGATAACATTGTCATTAACCTCTTTTAAAGAATTGGAGAGGATTGAAACCTCCTCTCTACCAAAGCTTAAATACTGAGGTTCTCGTTTCAAAACGATCTTAACTTGAAATGAGCTCTCCATTTTATCTAATGCAGCTAAATTTGATTTTTCAATCAAATTTAGAGGTGGTTGCATTGTTGAAGTGGAAGGGAGTGCCTCCGTATTGACTTCATCTATTTCTTCTCCCTCTATTGCCTGTAAATAAATATGAGAGATTAGAGTCATTATCTTTAAATTTAAATCTTATTTAAAAAATTGTATTTAGTTGAGAAATAGAGAGTTCATACCGCTAAGTATTGTCGTAGTGGCCTTTTTTCATAACCCTGCGAGCCATAATTATCAAAGAGGGCATCATCATATTTGTCTTCATCCACCAACCTCTCTGTGAATGGGTCATGTAAGTCCATCTTTTCATCATTAACAACTGGGACATTATGATCTTCAAGGTAATCATCCATGTCATCGGTGTCCTTGTGGTCTATCTCTTTTTCATAGCCTGTGGTTAGATCTGCTTGAAGCTGGAAATAGGCCATGAAATGCTTATTTTCAATAATATTGGTGGAGTTGCCTTTTCTTAGGAGATCCTCAAATAAATATCCCATCCTGCACAAGGTGACCTCCCAACCTGCCGGCAGCGAATTCTCCATCATGGTAAGCAAGAGACTCCCACTTTTTGCAGGACTTCCGTAGTTGTTTTTTTGATAATGTATGGACCTGGGAATATCTTGCTCTTCTAGCATCAATCTCAAATTATTTGAATTCCCTCTTATGTTCTTTTGTAAAGAGTGATCAGGGTTGGGACTCCGCATACATAGAAAGAATGATTCAAGAGTTTGAATCGCTATGCCACATTCTCTCTTGCCTCTCTTTGCTGCATAAACACCACTATAGATCTTCAAATCTGATGAATATGCTCGCTCTAGAGTAACCTGCATGGCTTCTTTGTCTTTTTTATCAACAAATATGACAATGTTACAAATCGCCACTTTGCTAATGGTGGTATATACTATTCTATCAATGAAGTTATGGATATCATCGCTAGAAACTTCATTGATAAAGAATAGTTGTGGCTTATCCCATGCTGACTCATTCTTAAAGAAGTCATCTTCTGAGACTCCCCTGAAGTTGACAAGCTTTCCAGACTCTGCCGTAACCTCTACATTGAATTGAAAGTTTTGGTGCATATCTGTTGGCATTCTTATCTCGCTGATTAATCTTTCCACATATGCAACCACCTGTTGTGGGATCTCTTTTCTCATATAAGAGGTTACTATTTCCGACCCATCTTCATCCTTTTTAATCCACCTGTTGGCCCATAGCTTTACCTTGGGTGTTGACAAAGAAGCTATATGCTTCACCACATTATAGTCAATGTTGCAATGAGTAAGTGGAATTTGTTTCTCTGACAGCAAATACTTGATGGCACTATGCACTGCATCACGCCTCACCTGTACATTGATGCATTCTTCCATGTAGTGGTCTTTGTCTTTTTTTCCAAAAAACCATTCTTTCTTTAAAATTCTTTGTGCTGCCATGGATGCATACTTATCAGGTAAGTACTTTACAGGCCTCCACATCCTTGCCGTCAACTCCTTCTTATCCATTACCTTTGACTTGCCGGAGATAAACAAAGGAGCTTCATAGGTCAGCTGTCCACGCTCACAAGCAATGCACGTTTCAAGCATCTCATTGAACACTTCAACAGGACGAAAGATGATAGAAGTATAGTCGGCATATCTGTCCCTCACCACCTTGAGGCTTGTCATACTTTCTTCCCGCTCTTGGGTTCCCCTGGGCACAACTGCACTCAAAGAAGTATAAAAGTTTGTGAGTGTGTCGGCGTCTGCTTTTGTGACCTTTCGCTTCAAATCAGGATTTGGGGAACCAAATGTTGTCCATATCACCCTTGCCTTCTGTAAGACCTCTGATGTTGAGGATATCTTACGCTTTCCATGGACATAATGATTAAGTCTTTCGGACTCAATCAAATACTTAATCTCATGCTTGAATATACAGATCGTTGCAGGATAATAATGGAATGAGCTTATCTTTACAAATTGTTCTGGAGTGAGTCTTTTGCCCTCCTTTGCTTCCCTTGCGATCTGATTACAAGCATAAGCCCAATGTTGACCATCAATGGGCTGGAATCTGCAATGAAGGAGAAATTCCTTCTTGACTTCCTTTAGCATATTCTCTCCTTGTGCCTCTTCACCTCGTTCATGTGGAATATTTTTTAGAGTGTTTTTAAAGAATTGACTGAAGATCTCCTCGAAATGTGTAGGCCCTGTAAATGTTATTTGATCCAGAAAACTATTTTTGGTTGGACAAAACATTATTGGGCGCAAGACCACATTACTTGCCACAGGTTTCTTGCCATCTCTCAAAGCCTCGTATATTTGCATTGCATAAGATATATCAAGGCTTCGGCTATTAGTAAACAGAGCTGCAGCTTCCACATCTTTGGCATTCACAAACCACGTCCTTTGACCCCAGATATATCCCACATCATCATCTGTAACTGCTTCATTAAGACGCAGATTAAGATTTTTAATTGATGTGAGTTCATCTTGATCATCTTCAGCCTCGGATTCTGAGTCTTCTTCATCTTTCTCTTTTTTTGACCGTTTTTCATCCACATTATCTTTCTCTACATTGGGACGATGTCTTTTCTTACTGCTTGGAACCGTGGCTCTTGCAGTACTAGCCTTTTGCATTTCACGTTGTGGCTTGCTAGCAAGAGCTTCTAGCATAACTGCAGTGGATCGACCTTGATCTTCTTCAATTTTTGCTAATTCCCGTGCACTCAAGGCTTGTTTTTCATCATCCTTAGTTACATTCACCATTTCTGGCTCTACAAGTTTGCGCTCATGTTTTACAGGTTTGTGACAGTGTGCCTGTTCTTCTTGTCCCTGCATTGAAGTCTGAGCTTTTTGATCTCCTTCATGTGATGATTCTTGCATATGGAGAGCATATTCTGCATCCTGAAAGTATTCAAGCATTATCTTTGCATGCATCCTTTTTGCCACCACACTAGGAAATTGCTCCCAAGTATATGAAAGAGTCTCCAATGCCCTTTGCAACTCTGGAAACTTTGATGGTTGAGGAGGAGGCATCACAAAGGTCTTTGCGTCTCTCCTTGACACAATAAAATGCATACCGCCAACTTCAGGATCTGAACTCTTTGTTAAAATATCCACAAAGGTGTCTTTTCGCTGAATTATTATGCCTACTACAAGGCTTGAAGTCATATCTTTTTTGAAGAAAGTAGCATCCCATGGATCTTCAACACCATTGAACTCCCTTTTTGACATAAGTAGAAAGAGTCTCTTTTCCTTTTGATGAAGAAACCAGGCTCTTCTACCCATGTGATATCGAGTCCACCTACCAAAGCCATTGGGGCTATATTCCTTTCCTTTGAAATTCAAAGTGACATCAGAAACCCATTCTCTGATCTCAGAGTCATCTAGCATAGCCATCACATTAGCTGATTGCTCCATAATCCTACAAGAAAAGATAATGAAGAATTTAGAAAAATACAAGTAAAGTACAATATACAACCCTTGATACAATAAATGTGGAAAATAGCCCAAAAGGCTTTACAAGGCTTCATATGGCAATAAATGTGGGAAATAGCCTAAAAGGCTTTACAAGGCTTAAATATTTGTACAAATGTAAAAGAATTAGCCAATAAAGCTTTACAAGTAATATAAAATGTCGTCTAGTGATAAAGCTTCAATCTTCGTGAAGATTCATGTAATCTGTCCATACATTGATATCTGAGCACTGATACCCAACTGTTGCAATCTATCCACTAAAAACTGTTCCACTGATATCCACTTATGCAGCCCACATGATATCCACTTATGCATCCCACTGATACTCGTTAATTAGTGAATGGTCGGGATGGTCGGGTTTATTACAAGGCGCTTCATATGACAATAAATGTAAAAAATAGCATAAAAGGCTTTACAAGGATTTTTATGACAATAAATGAGCTTAAATATTTATACAAATGCAATAAAAATAACCAGTAATCATCAAGCTCCAATATGTCCCATGACATGTAATCTGTCCACTGATATATGCAATCTGTCCACTGATATCTGCTCATGCAATCTGTCCACTGATATCTGCTCATGCAATCTGCCCACTGATAAACTTCTTGGTAAATGGTAAAAGGTCTTATTTAATAGCATGTTATGAGTGTTAAACCGCATGTGAGCGAAGGGACTGACAACGAATAGGAACTAGTTAGAAAAATTTGAGCATGGCTTCGATTGGCAACTTGGAGAATTGTCTCTCCTCTAAGGCAATCTAATCTATGCTAAACTATGCTAAACCAACCGTCGAAGCGAAGAAAAGCAATAAATAATTTCTTTTTCTGTGTTCATTTTAATGTGCTGGGGTTTAAGAGGCTTAAATATGCAAAAGAAGGGGTTGTGATGTAGAGGCTAAACCTGCATGTGATATAAATAAAGAACAAGTATCTAAAGAAAAGTTAACATTTTTCAATTTAAAAGATGAATATATATAAAAACATTATCTAACTTTCAAAACAAACCATAAATTCACTCTTTTATAATTTTTTAAAAGTATAATATAAAGTATGTAAATATATAAAACTCTCTTTACTTTCTCTCTCTCTCTCTCTCTCTCTCTCTCTCTCTCTCTACTTCTAAATCTCTTTGCAGCCATAGTCAAGACACCTCATTCTCTCTCTTAATCTCTCTCTCTCTCTCTATAACTCTTAAGTATTTTTCATTCCTCTCTCTCTCTCCCTCTCTCTCCCTCTCTCTCTTTCTCTCTCCCTCTCTCTCTTTCTCTCTCTCTCCCTCTCTCTCCCTCTTTCTTAATCTCTCTCTTAATCTCTCTCCCTCTCTCTCCTCTCTCTTTCTTTCTCTCCCTACTCTTCTCTCTCATTTAAAAATATAATATAAAAGATGTAAATATATAAAACTCTCTTTACTTTCTCTCTCTCTCTCTCTCTCCTCCTAAATCTCCTTGTAGTCATAGTCAAGACACCTCATTCTCTCTCTTAATCTCTCTCTCTCTCTCTTTGACAACTCTTAAGTATTTTTCTCTCTATCCTCATCCCACTTATTCTCTCTCTCCCTCTCTCTCCCTCTAGCACAGAAGTTTTATTCCTCTCTCTCTCTCTCTCCCTCTCTCTCTCTCTCTCTCTCTCTCTCTCTCTCCCTCTCTCTCCCTAAGTCTCCCTCTTCTCTTCTCTCTCTCTCTCTCTTTTCCTCTCTCCTCTCGCCACGTTTCATTCCCATAAACTTTCTCTCTCTCTCCCTCTCTCTCTTTCTCTCTCTCCCTCTCTCTCTTTCTCTCTCCCTCTCTCTCCCTACTCTCTCCCTCCCTCAAGTAGCCACGGCCCCCAAGAGACCCGCTTCTCTCTCTTAATCTCTCTCCCCCTCTCTCCTCTCTCTTTACCAGCTTCTCTCTCTTAATCTCTCTCCCCCTCTCTCCTCTCTCTTTACCAGCTTCTCTCTCTTAATCTCTCTCCGCCTCTCTCCTCTCTCTTTCTTTCCCTCCCTACTCTTCTCTCTCTTAATCTCTCTCCGCCTCTCTCCTCTCTCTTTCTTTCCCTAGCTTCTCTCTCTTAATCTCTCTCCGCCTCTCTCCTCTCTCTTTCTTTCCCTCCCTACTCTTCTCTCTCTTAATCTCTCTCCGCCTCTCTCCTCTCTCTTTCTTTCCCTCCCTACTCTTCTCTCTCATTTAAGGAGCCCCTCTTCTCTGTGTGAATCTCCTCTCTCTTAAGGAGCCCCTCTTCTCCCCTCCCTATTCTCCCATTTCTCAAATTTACAAACTCGAATATAAATAAAAAACTAATTAAAATAGAACTTAAAAACTCAAATAAGAAACTAATTTAAAAAGAATTGTAATGCCTTCTAAAAGACCACCCTCCTCAAAAACTTTAAGAATAAACTAATTGAAAAAGAATTATAAGTAAAGAAAAAGAATTACAATACGAATTTTAAGAAATAGAACTCAAAAACCTTAACAAGAAACTAATTGAAAAGAATTGTAAGTAAAGAAATAGAATTACAAGACGAATAAAAAAGAATGCAAGTACCTGGAAAAAGTGAAAAAAGTAAGGCTCGGCTTATCCTTTCTCTTCCGCTCTTGGTTGCTTCAATGAAACGAGGAGAGAGTTAAAACTAGTCCACTCCTACACATAAATTTGAATTTTCAAAAAAGAGAGGGAAATTTGAATTCATTATAAATTTGAATTCAAATTTGTGTTCAACATTCTTCTTATACGTTCCTTTTGAATTCAAATTTATGTTCAACATTCTTCTTGATACTTTCTTCAACATTCTTCTCGATTCTTGTAAGTCCTTTTCATTCTCGTAAGTCCTTTTCATTCTCGTACGTCCTTTTCATTCTTCTCGTAAATCAAATCTTATTTTTCGTTCTTGCTCGTGATAGTAAGTCAAATCCTCCTCTCCCATCTCTCTCTCTCCTTCTCTCTCTCTCCTCTCTCTCCTCTCCTTCCCTCCATCCATCCCTCGACCCAATCCTCTCCTCCAACCTCCTTCCCTCCCCTCCCCTTCCTCCGCCGCCAAAACTCCTCCCTTCCCTCCGCTCTCCCTCCTTCCCCAAAATCCCTCTCCCCTCTTGCTACCCTTCCCCTCTCCCGTCGCCTAACCTCTTCCTCCCCTACCCCTTTTTCCCCCTACCCCCTTTTAACCTTCCTCCCTTTTCCCCACCCCCCTTGGCGACCCCCCCAACCTTTCCACCCTCTTCCCCACTCTCCCTTTGGCCCCCCCTCCCTCCTTCCTTGGCGACCCCCCCCTCCTCTCACCCAGCTCCCCCTCCGCCCTCCCTGGGACTGGCCGCCAGCCCCCCCCTCTCCTCACTCCCTGGGGCCGCCAGCCCCCCCCCCTCCTCTCACCCACCCCCCCCCTTCGCAACCCACCCATCCCCCCCTTCACCCTCCCTGGCTGGCGGCCGCGGCCGCCAGCCCCCCCCCCTCTCCTCTCTCCCCCCTCCTCTCACCCAGCCCCCCCCCTCTCCTCTCTCCCTGGGCTGGCGGCCGCGGCCGCCAGCCCCCCCCCCTCCTCTGACCCAGCCCCTCCCCTCTTCACCCTCCCCCCCCTTCCCAACCCACCCATCCCGCTCCCTGGCTGGCGGCCGCGGCCGCCAGCCCCCCCCCTCCTCTCACCTAGTCCCCCCCCCCCTTCTCCTTCCTCTCTCCCTAGGCTGGCGGCCGCGGCCGCCAGCCCCCCCCCCTCCTCTCACCCACCCCCCACCCCTCCCCCCCTTCACCCTCCCTGGCTGGCGGCCGCGGCCGCCAGCCCCCCCCCTCCTCTCCTCTCTCCCCCCTCCTCTCAGCCCCCCCCCTCCTCTCCTCTCTCCCCCCTCCTCTCACCCAGCTCCCCCCCCCCTCTCCTCTCTCCCTGGGCTGGCGGCCGCGGCCGCCAGCCCCCCCCCCCTCTCACCCACCGCCCACCCCCCCCCCCTCCTCTTTCTTCACCCTCCCCTCCCCCTTCCCAACCCACGCCCCCCCCTTCACGCTCCCTGGCTGGCGGCCGCGGCCGCCAGCCCCCCCCCCCTCTCACCCAGCTCCCCCCCCCCTCTCCTTCCTCTCTCCCTAGGCTGGCGGCCGCGGCCGCCAGCCCCCCCCCCTCCTCTCACGCACCCCCCCCCCCCTCACACTCCCGCCCCCCCTTCCCAACCCACCCATCCCCCCCCTTGACCCTCCCTGCGGCCGCCAGCCCCCCCCCCTCCTCCCTCTCTCTTCGCTCTCCCCCCCCCTTTCGGAACCCACCCTGGCTGGCGGGGGCCGCGGCCGCCAGCCCCCCCTCCCCTCCTCTCACCCAACCCCCCCTCTTCACCCGCCCCCCCCCTTTCGCAACCCCTCCCCCACCCCCCCTTCCCCCCCTCAGCCGCTCCCCCACCCTCCCACCGCGCCCCCCCCTCCCCCCCTCAACCGCGCCCCCCTCCCTCCCCCTCTCCCCCCCTCTTCACCCGCCCCCCCCCTTTCGCAACCCCTCCCCCACCCCCCCTTCCCCCCCTCAGCCGCTCCCCCACCCTCCCGGGCTGGCGGCCGCGGCCGCCAGCCCCCCCTATTCACCGCGCCCCCGCCCTCCCCCTCCTCCACCCCTCCCCCCCTCCCTCCTCCCCCCCTTCAGCCCTCCCTCACCCTCCTTGGCTGGCGGCCGCGGCCGCCAGCCCCCCCTCTTCACCCTCCCCCCCCCTCCCCCCCTCAGCCGCGCCCCCCTCCCTCCCCCTCTCAGCCGCTCCCCCCTCCTCTCAGCTGCGCCCCCCCCTCCCCCTCTCAGCCGCTCCCCCCTCCTCCTCTCAGCCTCCCCTCCCACCCTCACACCCACCTCCCTCTTCGCCCCTTCTTCCCCTCCCTTCCTCCTCCCTCCCGTCCCACCCTCTTCCTCCCCTGCCTTCCTCCTCCCTCCCCTCCCATGAACCTTTCTCTCTCTAATTTCTCTCTCTTGAAATTTTAAAAAAGAAACTAGAAAAAAAAGTTTGCAAGTACCTGGAAACAGTTTGTAAGTTTGCTCTTTCTTGCTTTCTTGCTCTTCCTTCCTTGCTCTCTTGATCGTCCTTGCTTTCTTGCTTGAATGAAATGAGGGGAGAAAGAATGAATGAAGGAAGACTATATATAAGAAAAATTAGGTTTTCCTCCTCCTCTCCTATTGGCTTTCTATTCCTCCCCTCTCTCCTATTGGCTTTTCATTTATCTCCTCTCTCATTGGCTCCCATTACTCCCCCTCTCCTATTGAACCCCCATCCCTCATCCATTAGCCCTCCTCCCATCCATCCATTTCTTCTTCCTCCCCATTGCCACCACTCCCATCCCACATTTCCACCACGTCCCATTTTCCAAAATCCCATATTTCCCCATCTCACCCTCCTCTTTTTCATCCCCTATTAACTTCCTCACTCATTTCACTCCCTTATTAGCCTACTCCCCTATTACCTTCCCCTCTCCCATTCCATTCTTCCCTCCCCACTTTCACTTCCACTTCCCATTACTCCCTATCCTATTCCACTCCTCCCTCCTCATTCCCACTTCCACTTCCCATTACTCACTTGCTATACACATTTGCAAACTATTAATATATTATTACATGATTTTTTATACTATTTGTAAACTTACATATGGGCAAAATCACAGGTGTCAAAGCGATCCTATTGTGGTCATACAACAACTGTGCTTTTATTCAAGGGTATATTTATCCTCATCAACAAGCTTATTTACTCAAGGTATGAAGTGCATAATTTGTGCACTAGGTGTTTACTTTGTGCCAAAATTGTTTGCTACACACACACACACATATACATATACCGAGAATTTTCTAATATTATCGCATCTACATTTCTCCAATGGGCATAAATAATTTGTGCACTAGGTGTTTACTTTGTGCCAAAATTGTTTGCCACACACACACACACATATACATATACCGAGAATTTTCTAATATTATCGCATCTACATTTCTCCAATGGGCATAAAACTTTGTACACTCCTCAACCTAGGTCTTATTGACTTGCATACAAAGTGGTGCACCCATCTCATAAGTACTTGTTCGGATAACACACCTCCTATGTATTTTATGACGATTGTGCATAACACTAGGAACAAAATGGTGTATCATGTGAGACAGACTATGCAAAGCATATCCAATGGACACAAGACTTTACACGTTCCTCAACCTAGGCAGTATTGACTTGTGTGCAAAGTGGCATCCCCATCCGATAAGTACTTGTTCGAAAAATACACCTACGATCGTGTTTTTTGACGATTATGCATGACACTAAGGCAATAATGGTGTTTTATGCTTGATCGACAATGCAAAGCATATCCGATGGGCACAATACTTTGCACACACCTTCAACTAGGTAGAATCGACTTACATGCAAAGTGGCATGCCCATCCCATAAGTGCTTGATCCTATAACATACCTAGAAACGTGTTTTTTGACGGATGTGCATGACACTAGAGTAAAAATAGTATTTAATGCTCGATAGACCATGCAAAGGATATCCGATGGGCACAAAACTTTTCGTACGCCTCAACCTAGGTGGTATTGAAATGTTCTCAATGAGGCACACCCATCCGATAAGTACTTGGTCAGATAACACACCTAATGGCGTGTTTTTTTGTGAATGTGCATGTCATTAGGAAAAAAATGATGTATAATGCGTGATCGACCATGCAAATCATATCCGATGGTGACAATACTTTGCACACACCTCAACGTAGTTAAAACGGACTTGCGTGCAAAGTGGAGCTCCCATATGATAAATATTTATTTGAATAACACACCTATGGCCGTGTTTTTATATGGTTGTGCATGACACTAAGGCAAAAACGGTGTGTTATGCTTGATCGACAATGCAAAGCATATCCGATGGGAACGATACTTTGCACACACCTTCAACTAGGTGTAATTGACTTACATGCAAAGTGGCACGCCCATCGCATAAGTGCTTGATCAGATAACACACCTAGCAGTGTGTTTTTTTACGAATGTGCATGGCACTAAGGCAAAAATGGAATTTAATGCTCGATCGACCATGCAAAGCATATCCGATGGGCACGATACTTTGCACACACCTTCAACTAGGTGGAATTGACTTACATGCAAAGTGGCATTCCCATCGCATAAGTGCTTGATCGGATAACACACCTAGCAGCGTGTTTTTTTACGGATGTGCATGGCACTAAGGCAAAAATGGTATTTAATGCTCGATCGACCATGCAAAGCATATCCGATGGGCATAATACTTTTCCTATACCTCAACCTAATTGTTATTAAAATGTTGTCAAAGAGGCACATCCATCCGATAAGTACTTGGTCAGATAACATACCCAAGGGCGTGTTTTTTGGCGGATGTGCATACCACTAGGGAAAAAATGGTGTATAATGCGTGATCGACCATGCAAATCATATCCGATGGTGACAATACTTTGCACGCACCTCAATGTACTTAAAACGGACTTGCGTTCAAAGTGGAGCCCCCATCTGATAAGTACTTATTTGAATAACACACCTATGGCCGTGTTTTTATATGATTGTGCATGACACTAAGGCAAAAACGGTGTGTTATGCTTGATCAACCATGCAAATCATATCCGAAGGTGACAATACTTTGCACACACCTCAAACTAGTTGAAACGGACTTGCGTGCAAACTAGAGCCCCCATCCGATAAGTACTAGTTTGAATAACACATCTAGGACTGCGTTTTTTTACGAATGTGCATGACACTAAGATAAAAACGGTGTTTTATGCTTGATCGACAATGCAAATCATATCCGATGGGCACAATACTTTGCACACACCTTCAACTAGGTAGAATCGACTTACATGCAAAGTGGCATGCCCGTCCCATAAGTGCTTGATCCTATAACATACCTAGAAACGTGTTTTTTGACGGATGTGCATGACACTAGAGTAAAAATAGAATTTAATGCTCGATAGACCATGCAAAGGATATCCGATGGGCACAAAACTTTTCGTACGCCTCAACCTAGGTGATATTGAAATGTTCTCAATGAGGCACACCCATCCGATAAGTACTTGGTCAGATAACACACCTAATGGCGTGTTTTTTTGTGAATGTGCATGTCATTAGGAAAAAAATGATGTATAATGCGTGATCGACCATGCAAATCATATCCGATGGTGACAATACTTTGCACCTATTTCAACATAGTTAAAACGGACTTGCGTGCAAAGTGGAGGCCCCATCTGATAAGTATTTATTTGAATAACACACCTATGGCCGTGTTTTTATATGGTTGTGCATGACACTAAGGCAAAAACAGTGTGTTATGCTCGATCGACAATGCAAAGCATATCCGATGGGCACAATACTTTGCACATACCTTTAACTAGGTGGAATTGACTTACATGCAAAGTGGCACACCCATCGCATAAGTGCTTGATCAGATAACACACCTAGCAGCGTGTTTTTTTACGGATGTGCATGGCACTAAGGCAAAAATGGAATTTAATGCTCGATCGACCATGCAAAGCATATCCGATGGGCACGATACTTTGCACACACCTTCAACTAAGTGGAATTGACTTACATGCAAAGTGGCATTCCCATCGCATAAGTGCTTGATCAGATAACACACCTAGCAGCGTGTTTTTTTACGGATGTGCATGGCACTAAGGCAAAAATTGAATTTAATGCTCGATCGACCATGCAAAGCATATCCGATGGGCACGATACTTTGCACACACCTTCAACTAAGTGGAATTGACTTACATGCAAAGTGGCATTCCCATCGCATAAGTGTTGATCGGATAACACACCTAGCAGCGTGTTTTTTTACGGATGTGCATGGCACTAAGGCAAAAATGGAATTTAATGCTCGATCGACCATGCAAAGCATATCCGATGGGCACGATACTTTGCACACACCTTCAACTAAGTGGAATTGACTTACATGCAAAGTGGCATTCCCATCGCATAAGTGCTTGATCGGATAACACACCTAGTAGCGTGTTTTTTTACGGATGTGCATGGCACTAAGGCAAAAATGGAATTTAATGCTCGATCGACCATGCAAAGCATATCTGATGGGCATAATACTTTACCTATACCTCAACGTAGGTTGTATTAAAATGTTTTCAAAGAGGCACACCCATCTGATAAGTACTTGGTCAGATAACATACCTAAGGGCGTGTTTTTTTGCGAATGTGCATGCCACTAGGGAAAAAACGGTGTATAATGCGTGATCGACCATGTAAATCATATCCGATGGTGACAATACTTTGCACGCACCTCAACATAGTTAAAACGGACTTGCGTGCAAAGTGGAGGCCTCATCTGATAAGTATTTATTTGAATAACACACCTATGGTCGTGTTTTTATATGGTTGTGCATGACACTAAGGCAAAAACAGTGTGTTATGCTTGATCGACAATGCAAAGCATATCCGATGGGCACAATACTTTGCACACACCTTCAACTAGGTGGAATTAACTTACATGCAAAGTGGCACGCCCATCGCATAAGTGCTTGATCAGATAACACACCTAGCAGCGTATTTTTTTACGGATGTGCATGGCACTAAGGCAAAAATGGTATTTAATGCTCGAGCAACCATGCAAAGCATATCCGATGGGCACAATACTTTGCACACACCTTCAACTAGGTGGAATTAACTTACATGCAAAGTGGCACGCCCATCGCATAAGTGCTTGATCAGATAACACACCTAGCAGCGTATTTTTTTACGGATGTGCATGGCACTAAGGCAAAAATGGTATTTAATGCTCGATCAACCATGCAAAGCATATCCGATGGGCACAATACTTTGCACATACCTTTAACTAGGTGGAATTGACTTACATGCAAAGTGGCACGCCCATCCCATAAGTGCTTGATTGGATAACATACCTATCAGCGTGTTTTTTTTACGGATGTGCATGAAACTAGAGCAAAAATAGTATTTAATGGTCGATCGACCATGCAAAGCATATCCGATGGGCACAATACTTTGCACACACCTTCAACTAGGTGGAATTGACATACATGAAAAGTGGCATGCCCATCGCATAAGTGCTTGATCAGATAACAAACGTAGAAGTGTGTTTTTTAACGGATGTGCATGGCACTAAGGCAAAAATGGTATTTAATGCTCGATCGACCATGCAAAGCATATCCAATGGGTAAAATACTTTTCCTATACTTCAACTTAGGTCGTATTAAAATGTTGTCAAAGAGGCACACCCATCCGATAAGCACTTGGTCAGATAACATACCTAAGGGCGTGTTTTTTTGCGGATGTGCATACCACTAGGGAAAAAACAGTGTATAATGCGTGATCAACCATGCAAATCATATCCGATGGTGACAATACTTTACACCTCAACCTAGTGGAAACGGACTTGCATGCAAATTGGAGCCCTTATCCGATAAGTACTAGTTTGAATAACACATCTAGGACTGCGTTTTTTTACGAATGTGCATGACACTAAGATAAAAACGGTGTTTTATGCTTGATCGACAATGCAAAGCATATCCGATGGGCACAATACTTTGCACACACCTTCAACTAGGTGGAATCGACTTACATGCAAAGTGGCACGCCCATCCCATAAGTTCTTGATCGGATAACATACCTAGAAGCGTGTTTTTTGACGGATGTGCATGACACTAGAGCAAAAATAGTATTTAATGCTCGATCGACCATGCAAAGCATATCCGATGGGCACAAAACTTTTCGTATGCCTCAACCTAGGTGGTATTGAAATGTTCGCAATGAGGCACACCCATCCGATAAGTAATTGGTCAGATAACACACCTAGTAGCGTGTTTTTTTACGGATGTGCATGGCACTAAGGCAAAAATGGTATTTAATGCTCGATCCACCATGCAAAGCATATCCGATGGGCACGATACTTTGCACACACCTTCAACTAGGTGGAATAGACTTATATGCAAAGCGGCACGTGCATCCCATAAGTGCTTGATTGGATTACATACCTAGCAACGTGTTTTTTGACGGATGTGCATGACACTAGAGCAAAAATAGTATTTAATGCTCGATCGACCATGCAAAGCATATCCGATGGACACAAAACGTTTCTTACGCCTTAACCTAGGTGGTATTGAAATGTTCTCAATGAGGCACACCCATTCGATAAGTACTTGGTCAGATAACACACCTAATGGCGTGTATTTTTGCGGATGTGCATATCATTAGGAAAAAAATGGTGTATAATGCGTGATCGACCATGCAAATCATATCCGATGGTGACAATACTTTGCACGCACCTCAATGTAGTTAAAACGGAATTGCGTGCAAAGTGGAGCCCCCATCTGATAAGTACTTATTTGAATAACACACCTATGGCCGTGTTTTTATATGGTTGTGCATGACACTAAGGCAAAAACGGTGTGTTATGCTTGATCGACAATGCAAAGCATATCCGATGAATACAATACTTTGCACACACCTTCAACTAGGTGTAATTGACTTACATGCAAAGTGGCACGCCCATCGCATAAGTGCTTGATCAGATAACACACCTAGCAGCGTGTTTTTTTACGGATGTGCATGGCACTAAGGCAAAAATGGTATTTAATGCTCGATCGACCATGCAAAGCATATCCGATGGGCACGATACTTTGCACACACCTTCAACTAGCTAGAATCGACTTACATGCAAAGTGGCATGCCCATCCCATAAGTGCTTGATCCTATAACATACCTAGAAACGTGTTTTTTGACGGATGTGCATGACACTAGAGTAAAAATAGTATTTAATGCTCGATAGACCATGCAAAGGATATCCGATGGGCACAAAACTTTTTGTACGCCTCAACCTAGGTGGTATTGAAATGTTCTCAATGAGGCACACCCATCCGATAAGTACTTGGTCAAATAACACACCTAATGGCGTGTTTTTTTGCGGATGTGCATATCATTAGGAAAAAAATGGTGTATAATGCGTGATCGACCATGCAAATCATATTCGATGGTGACAATACGTTGCATGCACCTCAATGTAGTTGAAACGAACTTGCGTGCAAAGTGGATCCCCCATCTGATAAGTACTTATTTGAATATCACACCTATGGCCGTATTTTTATATGGTTGTGCATGACACTAAGGCAGAAACGGTGTGTTATGCTCGATCGACAATACAAAGCATATCCGATGAACACAATACTTTGCACACACCTTCAACTAGGTGTAATTGAATTACATGCAAAGTGGCACGCCCATCGCATAAGTGCTTGATCAGATAACACACCTAGCAGCGTGTTTTTTTACGGATGTGCATGGCACTAAGGCAAAAATGGTATTTAATGCTCAATCAACCATGCAAATCATATCGGATGGCCACGATAATTTGCACACATCTTCAACTAGGTGTAATTGACTCACATGCAAAGTGGCATTCCCATTGCATAAGTTCTTGATCGGATAACACACCTAGCAGCGTGTTTTTTTACGAATGTGCATGGCACTAAGGCAAAAATGGTATTTAATGCTCGATCGACCATGCAAAGCATATCCGATGGGCATAATACTTTTCTTATACCTCAACCTAGGTGGTATTAAAATGTTGTCAAAGAGGTACACCCATCCGATAAGTACTTGGTCAGATAACATACCTAAGGGCGTGTTTTTTTGCGGATGTGCATACCACTAGGGAAAAACGGTGTATAATGCGTGATCGACCATGCAAATCATATCTGATGGTGACAATACTTTGCACACACCTCAACCTAGTTGAAACAGACTTGCGTGCAAACTGGAGCCCCCATCCGATAAGTACTAGTCTGAATAACACATCTAGGACTGCGTTTTTTGACGAATGTGCATGGCACTAAGGCAAAAATGGTATTTAATGTTCGATCGACCATGCAAAGGATATCCAATGGGCACAAAACTTTTTTTACACCTCAACCTAGGTGGTATTGAAATGTTCTCAATGAGGCACACCCATCCGATAAGTACTTGGTCAGATAACACACCTAATGGCGTGTTTTTGTGCGAATGTGCATATCATAAGGGAAAAAATGGTGTATAATGCGTGATCGACCATGCAAATCATATCCGATGGTGACAATACTTTGCACGCACCTCAATGTAGTTAAAACGGACTTGCGTGCAAAGTGGAGCCCCCATCTGATAAGTACTTATTTGAATAACACACCTATGGCCGTGTTTTTATATGGTTGTGCATGACAGTAAGGCAGAAATAGTGTGTTATGCTTGATCGACAATGCAAAGCATATTGGATGGGCACAATACTTTGCACACACCTTCAACTAGGTGGAATTGACTTACATGCAAAGTGGCATTCCCATCGCATAAGTACTTGATCGGATAACACACCTAGCAGCGTGTTTTTTTTATGGATGTGCATGATAGGAGCAAAAATAGTATTTAATGGTCGATGGACCATGCAAAGCATATCCGATGGGCACAACACTTTTTGTACACCTCAACTAGGTGGAATTGACTTACATGCAAAGTGGCACCCGCATCCCATTAGTGTTTGATTGGATAACGTACCTAGTAGGCTCATGTTTTTTTACGGATGTGCATGACACTAGAGCAAAAATAGTATTTAATGCTTGATTGACCATGCAAAGGATAACTTGGCATGTCCATCTGATGAGTACTTGATCGGATAACTTCTCCCACTAATAAATTAAGTACTAATTAAAAATTATAATAAATAAGTAGATTATTAAAAAGAGACTAATATTTATGTAATTGTTGCCACTGCAGCTTGCTTGCGAAGGACTCTCACAAAGGAGATGGCTATAGATTTTGTTCCAGGGATGGATGTGATTTTATGTAGCAAAAGAGAAGTAGTTGCATTTGCTACAATCCATGATAGTGATCCCAATTCTCTTTGCCACTTTCGAAGACTTGGCGAAGATAAGGTAGCAGTTACTGTATCAAAGATTCTTAGCGCACATGTTGAGCTAAAGTATAAATGTGGAGATATGGAAACACTTGGAGATGTTATGCCCTACAATACATCCAACAAATCATTTATAGCATGGGACAAAGATGAGACTTATGCAACAGACATTATCAAGAATACAAAGTGCACCACCTTGGATTTTACTATAGGGGGCATTTTACAAATGAGATCATTTGCAAATAAGATTGTAGCAGAAGGTGAAGTATTGGGATTTGAACAAGTGGAGCAATGGTCATTTGCGCAGATGAGGATTCTAAAAGTCACTGATGATGGTATGGTTGATAACATAACATCCTTATGTGATCCCTACTATGAGGTAGGCAAGAATATGAGATGGAGCATGCAATTTTTAAACATGAGAAAGAGGCACGTGGTTTTCAATGATAAAGACAACGCATACTACAATATCAAAGGACCTAAAAAGCGTGCCCATGTGCCAGGCTCTATCACTTCAAATGTGGATGATTTCAATATACTCAATTATAGAAGTGACATCTTATCTGGAGTGGATGAGTTCATTGGTTCCAAGAAACAAAATGATTTTAGAAGCGAAGCCTTATCTGGGGTGGATGAATTCTTGCACAGTGAGAAGGGCAAAGGTTTCAATAGCGATGTCTTGTCAAGTGTGGATGAGTTCATGCATATTAACAAACCTGGTGTCAATCAAGGTTGTGGATTTGTGAAAGCCATGCAAGATGTCCCAATGAGTGATGTTCTCTCAGGAGTGGAAGAGTTTCAAGGTTCTCAATACTCTCGTAGAATATTGAATTCATTGAATGGTCCTAAGAGTATGTTAAAAATGAGGATGAGATCAACAGAGGATTATTCAGTATTTAACTTTGATTGTGATATGAACAAGGATGCAACGACCAATCATGGATGCTTGGTTACAAACAAATGTGAGGAGAAGAAGTGCATAAATACAGATAACAATGTGTACGAGGAACGAAAACGGTCATACATATGCATGAAGAGAAAGAGAATCCAGGCAGATCCACAAAAGCAACCAAAGAGGAAGAGAGTAATGAAGGAGGAGAACATGTTAAATGCATTGGGATATCTATGTTGCAAGCGAAGATGTATGCGCTTCATTGATCTTGCAGACATCAGGGAATGTAGAGGACACGTGTGGCAAAGAAGGGGAAGCGAAAGAAATGAATACCTTCTCACAAGTCTCTCTTGCTTTCTTCAGAATGGCAATAAAAGGCTAAGTTCAAGACAAAAGGTAAAACCTCTCATAAATGGAAAAAGGATTTGCAATAAGGCATATCGCAATATTACTGGATTATCCCATGGTACATATTGGGATTTAGTCACCAAGGCAAAGGGCGGCAACAAATTTAGCATTCACGGTAATAGAGGAAGTTCCAAATCAAGAATCTCAACTGTCAGGGCAGCAGCAATTTTACAAGACTTCATACATGAAAATGCTTTGCCTCAACCCCATATATCTACCAAACTCCCTAACGGTGACGCGATCACTGAAATGCACCTTCCAATGGGCTTGACAAAGCTCGAAGTATTTGACTCTATTGCAGAAAAGCAAAGGCAAAGAGGGGATGCTGTAGCTTCTTCTCATACTTTGTATACTCTTTGGAAGAAGAACTTTGGATATGTTAAAATCCCAAGGAGGCAAAAAATGTCAAAGTGCAATGTCTGTGATGATTTAAAGCGAGCGATTGAGAGTGCAACATGTCCAAATCAAAGGGAATTATACAAAAAAAACCGAAAATCTCATCATGACCTTATTCAACATTCCAGACAAAAATATGCATTTTGGAAGGAGCAAGCTATTTCGCATCCTGATGACTACATGTGTCTTATTGTAGATGGCATGGATCAGAATACAACAACATTGCCTCGTTTTGTTGCCACTCCACCTAAATTACAAGGAAAGCACTTTCTACAGACACATCTATGTGGAGTGTTAGTGCATGGAATTAAGTTCTTTGCAGATATATGGATTGATTCCTTGCATCTACATGATAGCAATCAAGTTGTAACATCTATTATGAAGGCAATTCGCAATGTACATGCAGAAAAAGGTCGCCTGCCACCGACTTTGAGAATACAAGCTGATAATTGCTGGCGAGAAAATAAGAATGTACTTATGTTTGCCTTCTGCTCCATGCTAGTTGCTCATCGAATCTTCAATGAGGTCGAATGTGGATTTTTGTATGTTGGGCATACACATGAGGATATCGATCAGGTTTTTAGCACAGTCTCAAGGGAGCTTAAATGCAAGGATGTGGAGACAATAGATGACTTGGTAAGAAGATGTGGCAGGCAAGTTGGTGGTCGTAAGGAAAGTACAGTATGTGAGAGGCTCGAAAGAATGTATGATTGGAAGAGCTTCATTCTACCTTTCATACAAACGGGTGGTGATGCATTGACAGGTCATACCAATCCACACTACTTTCGTTTTTTTTTAAAAGATGAAAAACCCGTAATGTAATGGCAACAGTATTCTCATGATACAAAATGGGAACCTGAAGAACCTTACAGTCTCTTAACTTCAATTCCCAGCAAGGAAAGGTATCCAACATGGGCTCCTATACAAGAATTTAATGAGAGGTCTAATTGTGAAATAGATGGATTAAAAGCATTTATTACATACAAAGAGGAAATGCTCCAGAGATATCCTGATTCGAAGCCTGCTTGGAGAGAACACACTACCACTGTAATTAACAAGACACGAAATTTAATAAAGGACCTTGAGAGAATGCGAGGCTCAAAGGATGTCAAGGAAGAATGCAATATGTTTTGGCCAAATGTTCATAACGATTTGCGCCCAGCTCCAGTCTTTGAAAATGATTTTGTATCATTACTCCCACGTCCATATTGTGGACCGAAGAAGAGAGAGTTTATGCCACAAGTAGATATAGAGGTTGATTGTTTTGTTGTGGTTCGGCCATCGGATGATGAATATGAGAATGTGAAGTTTTGGGTTGCAAAAGTAGTTGATGTGCAAAGAGATGACCAAGGGAGAGCTACAACATTTACAGCGGTATGGTATGAGCCAAAGGGCAGGAAGGAGAATATGGATAACAACACATTATATACTAATTGTATAATAAAGGAGTGGGTCCCAAATGATGAAGCAGTCTCTCAAGTTTCGACAGAGACAATCATAGTGTCTTGGCATTCAAGGGCAAAGAAATCAAAGAAGCACATGGGATATGAGGTAGAAGGAAAAATAAAAATACCACAGCAAACTATTTTGCATATACACGAATTTTTAAGGATGCTCGCCATGGAGGAAGTAGAAGGAGATAGCGCAAATGAAGAATGTCCATGATTAAAGCTTTGTATTGAAGTCCATTGATTCAGAAGGATTTTATTTGGGTACTAGGCAAGGAGCCAATCCAAGACAATTATAATCAGAGTCATCACCTCGTATGTCAAATGAGAGTCAAAATATGCACTGGATGACACCCAAGGGTCAAGGCTTGCCAAGACAATAGGGAGTTAATGCAGATGGCACCTGGCAAGGGACTATCACATTGAGCAATAAGACAATGGGGAGTCAATGCACCCAAGGGGCAAGGCTTGGCAAGATAACTTGTGGGAGTTAATGCAGATGGCACCTGTATTTTGCAGATGGCACCTGTATTTTGCACTGGATGTCACCCAAGGGTCAAGGCTTGGCAAGACAACAGGGAGTTAATGCAGATGGCACCTGGCAAGGGACTATCGCATTGAGCAATAAGACAATGGGGAGTCAATGCACCCAAGGGGCAAGGCTTGGCAAGACAAGCCTAGGTCAAATTATGCAGATGGCAACTGGCAAGGGACTGTCGTGACATTGAGCAATAAGACAATGGGGTGTCAAATTATGCAGATGGCACGAATTGAGGCTCTTTAAGAGCAACAATTTAAATTGTAAAGATATGTTCAATCTATATCATTTTGGATATAAAGACTGTAGCTAAGAGCAACGTCTCTCAATGTAATCATATACATAAAGCTACAATTGCTATTATCCCTCTTTGGTCTTATGGCATCATGTCTTCTTTCTATTTATTAAAAGTTTTGTTAAATTTTGTGCATATTGTCGAGTGACAATGTTATTTTCATGAAATATTTAAGTCTCCTTTCATGGATTTATAAATTTATCATGTCAATGAAAAACGTCAAGGAAAAATATTTAAAATAATTAAATTAACAAATAACTTAGATATAGCTAGAATTTCTAATATAGGATTATTTCAAATTCTTGCATGTTGGTGTAAAAGTATAGATTGAAAAAACAATATTTGTATGTGAATATGATAGAGCCACAAAGTGAACTTTTGATTTGGGAAGGAAAAACGTCAAGGAAAAATATTAAAAATAATTAAATTAACAAATAACTTAGATATAGCTAGAATTTCTAATATAGGATTATTTCAAATTCTTGCATGTTGGTGCAAAAGTATAGATTGAAAAAACAATATTTTTATGTGAATATGACAGTGCCACAAAGTGAACTTTTGATTTGGGAAGAAACTTTTTAGAAAGTAAAATTTTGATTTGGAAAGGATATTTTCATAAAGTAAAGTTTTCATTTGGGAAGGATTTTTGGGCTTCGTCCAAAAACAACACAAAAAGTCCAAAATTAATGAAATAGGTGTTACACCCTTATGTGCCTACTAACCTTCCACCGAATTGGATTTGCTTAATTATTCAAAATACTAAAAAAATGTGGTGTGCTACTAAAATGCATGTATTTTATGACTTTATTTATTATAAATAATTATTTATAATTAGATAAATCATTCAAAAAATTACCAATAAATCAAGTTAAGCTCTACATAATGCAAAGAGACCACTTACAAAGTTTCAATAACATTTAATCTAAAATGAGTGAGAAATTTAGAATTTTATATGACACTCTTTGTTCGTGACAAACGTGTGACCACCCTGGAACCATGCCGTGTGACACAAAGAAATTTTTTGTGTGTGCATCGAATTTTCGATCAGACTATACGATTGTGTGCACAATAGCAACTGTGATGTTGTGTCAGAAGACTTCAAAGACTAGATCCATAGGGAAGTAGGTGAGATTTGCATTTTTGTGTGCTAAAAAGCTTGTTTTTCCACCTCCTTAGGATTGGGGAGTGAACAAAAAGTGGATGCCCTTAGCTTGCTACCACCCACAAATACAACGGCTCACTTGTGCAGTCGAGAGGATGGTAGGCATAAGTTAGCCACAAACACACGATGGACTACAACGATAGGAGTAGGGACAGAGGAGTAGCCCTCACGTAATTCAAATAGGTAGACATTAGGCTGGATGGTAGAGATTCAAAGGTGTTTTCACCTTCATGCGGCGTTGTCCTGCACCGGTCTCGACTCTCGACTTCCTCCATCTGCCAGTAGCTACAGCCGCAAGTGCCAAGGAGCACTTCAAAGTTCAAGTCTCCATGGACCACAAGTCTCGAGATCTCGATTCCTGAGACTTCACGTTGATGGGTGGAAAGGGAAGAGCAAGGAACTGAGGGAGGAGTTGGAGAGCACGATGGAGGCGGAGGAGCTAGGGAGGGAGTTACAATTTGTCCCAGATATTTCTGAAGATGAGGAGGTATATGGTGTTGGAATGCTAACTGTGCCAACTTCCAAATGCTCAAGCGGGGCCCCTTTCGACGATTCAGGAGCTTGAGGTTCGAGCTGCAAGCTCTCGATGGGACTAATAATGCTTTGGACGTCAGCTCTGTCGATAGATTTTACAACCTTGAGTCCAGTTTCAGTTAAGCGATGGCTGATGTCAACTGGAATGCACAGAGCTGAAGGCGCCCCCCCTCCGGGGGAAAGCTATGGAATTGTCTGTTGTTGGGCCAGCTTCAACGACGGAATTCGCAGACGACATGGTTCAACCAAGCATATGGTTAGTTGGTGAAACCCCGAGTTAGTCAAGTTAATCCTCGATTAGTCGACACGTGGCAATCATTTAACCACCTTATCTCCTCCCTTGGGATTGCTCAAGGTCACCACACTTGAGTTTGGCCACAACACTGCCATGTGGCAATCTTATCCTACCTAATTGCCACATCACCACATTATCCTGACACGTGGCAGTCGACTGCCACATCATCACCTTGTCATCCTATCTGCCACATCAGCAACTACCACATCAGCAGCCTAGCTCAACTGCGACATCATCTATGCCATGTCATCAAGCCACATCATCTAGCCACATCATCAAGCCACATCATCACTGCCACATCACCTGTACCACCTCAATAGTGCCACCTCAGCAATCCAATCAGCACTGACCTCTGCAAGCACACACAGTTCACTGCATGTGACCACTTCTGCCACCTCAGCACAGAGCTTCACTGGCACACCTCTTGCTAGGCACAGTGCCACATCATCACTGCATGTGACTCACAGTGGCACATCATCATTGAGCACCCTTTGCACTCCTTTTGCCCCTCCACCGAGATCAAGTCATATCTCTTGATCCAGGAAGAATTTGAGGGCGCTCCAAAAGGAAAGGTCACTCGTTTTTTCATGCTCTACGCGCTTGTCACATCACACGCACATTTTGGCGCAAGTTACACTCACATTTGAGCCTCGCCGACAAAACCACTTCCTTCACGCACATTTGCCTCTACATCGATGCATCTGACCCAGCACTTAAAAAGAACAAAAGAAAAGGAATTATTTGCTATTCTTTCATCGATCGACGGTTGGTTTAGATTTAGATCAAAGTACACTAGATCGCCATAGAGGGGACGCTTTGAATTTCCCCAAGTTGCCAATCTAAGCCATGCCCGAAATTCCCGACTAGTACCTACTCGGAGTCAGTCCATATGCTCACATACGGTTTCACATCATTACATTACCTAAAACCTTACGTTCATCAGTTCAGTGAGCAGACTTCAGAGTTTAGAGGCATTACAGATTGATTCAGTGGGCAGATAGCATGTGATTTCACACACACATGCCACCATTGTAAAGCCTATTCGGCTATCTCACGGCATCGTGCACATCATTTCAGCCTTGTAAAGCCTCTTGGCTATTCCCGACATCATTGCCACAAGCCTTGTAATACAAATCAGATTTTATATACTACAGTTCTATCTTCATCGATGGTTCAGAGATTTCACTTGGCATATTCAGTGTATTTGCAGTTGATTCATACAGAAATTTTCACGACACTTTTGAGTACATTTCTTGCACATGTCGACTAGCAACCTCAATCTAGTGGCATCTGCTAAGCTAGACAACTCCAATTATCGTACATGGAAATACCGAATGGAGACCATTCTTGTGCTTTAGGACAAATGGGAGTATGTCGATGGGTCTACACCTAGACCATTGGACAATCCAGCCACCAGTAGCTCTACTCCATCTGTTGTCAGAGCACTAGCAATGGAATCTACATCAGGATTTACATCTACACAAATAGTTTCCGCACCAGTAGCAGATCCTGCCATTGCTCGAGCTCAAGTAGAATGGGATAAGAAAGACAAGTATGCCTATCACCTGATCAAGCAGAATGTGCAAGATGTCATGCTAGGACAACTCAACATAGTCAAGACATCAAAAGAAGCATGGGATATGTTCGCAGCTCTCTACGAGTCCAAGAACACATCTAGGATTCTCACACTGAGAAACCAGATCAACCAGAGTTTCTGCAACAGCAGTGAAACCGGTCATGCTTATGTACTCCGCATAAAAGAGTACAACAATCAACTTGCAGCAGCAGGAGAGACTATGGACCCCGTAAAAATGGTTCAAGTAATCCTGAATGGACTAGGAGAGGGATATGAGAATCCAGTCTAGAGTATTGCCATCCAATGGCAAACTCCAACACTGGAAGAACTTCAATCAGTCCTACTTGGTGAAGAACTCAGGACTCAGGCCATTCAAGCATGTAAAGGTCATTCTAATGATCAGGCATTCACAGCTTCAGATAGAAGCAGAGGTAGATCATATCAAAAAAGTGGTCATCATCATCAGCAACAAAATCAAAGTCAGAATGAGCATCAGCAGCAGCATCATCCCCAGCAAGATCAGAATCAGCAAAGAGGAAATCATTCCAATCAAGGAAGATTTCAAGGACAAGGGAATGCATCCACCAATGTGTCAAACATTCAGTGCAACTATTGTCACAAGTTTGGACACTATGAAAGAGATTGCCGCAAGAAGCAGTACAACCAAGGCGGTCAATCCATGAGGGAATTCTCGAGGCAGAGGAAATCATCGTGGTGGACATTCTAGTCACAGTCATTTTGCAAATGAACATGGAAATATGTTTCTTGCAAGCAAGAAATTGCATCAGACTGACATAGTGTACTCAAACATTGATTTCAATCCCAGAGAGGATTACAATTATCAAGTCGACCAAGTGGAACAAGATCCTTGGTACATCGACAGTGGTGCATCATCTCATATGACTAATCATCAGGAATGGTTCACAGAGATGAAACCATTAGAAGGTCAAAAAAATGTCATCTACACACCAGACAATACACCGAATCGAGTTCAAGGGACAAGTGTTATCCCTATGAACAATTTCACTGGTACGAAAGGATTAGTCAAAGATGTGCTCTATGTTCCGAAGCTCAGCAAGAACCTTTTGTCAGTAGGTTAAATGATGGAACACAACTACAAAGTCATCTTCGACGGTGATGAATGCACTATCAGAGACAAATCCAAAAGATGTCAGCTCATGGCAAAAGGTGTCAAGGAAGGACGTTTATACAGAATGCTAGCTACAGTACCAGATAAGCAAGCCATGTCAGCTCAAATGCAACAGATGCCACTATCTACAAAATAGCACAAGAGATATGGTCATGTCAATTTCAAGTACTTGTTAGATCTCAGGAATCAGAATATGGCAATTGGGATTCCGAAGCTACAGTTTCTTGGAAAAGTTTGCGAAGCATGCTGCTTCGGCAAACAAAAGCGAACCAATTTGTCAGAAGTACCTCTCGTGCACAAGGTATTCTTGATTGATACATACAGGTGTATGGGGTTATGCCCAGACCCGCAGCATCAATGGTTCACTTTACTACTTGACCTTCATCGACGACTAGAACAGATATTGTTGGGTCTACTTTCTAAAAGAGAAATCTGAAGTGTTTTCCAGATTTCAAGAATTCAAAGCCATGGTAGAAAACCAGACAGGAAGAAAGATCAAGGTCATGAGATCAGATAGAGGAGGTGAATACATGTCTTCAACATTCATGAACTTTTGCAAAAATCACGGCATACGAAGACAATTCACGTGTGCAGATACTCCTCAGCAGAATGCAATAGCTGAAAGGAAGAATGGGACTTTAGCAGACAATGCTAAAGCAATGCTTAGTGAAAAGCATCTTCCGAATCAGTATTGGGTAGAAGCAATAGCTACAGCTAACTACTTGCTTAATCGGCTTCCTAGTGAACTGATACAAGGTATGACTCCTTATGAAGCATTCACTGGACACAAGCCACGCATTGGGCATCTCCGCATATTTGGTTGCATAGCATATGCTCACATACATGATGATCATCGTAGAAAATTGGATGCGAAGTCACGCAAATGTAGATATTCTCTTGTAGATATTCTCTCATGTAGACTCTTGTAGATATTCTCTCATGTAGACTCTTGAGTCCATCTCTCTCTAGTTTATTCTCTCTCTATGAGTAGTCTTGGAGCTTCCACTCCCTCTTGTATGTATGAAACCTCTGACAAAATATGAAGAGGGGAGAGGAGAAGAGTGGAGATGAGGAGAGAGGGCACAACTAGAGAGCACACCACAAATGAGTAACTGTACACTAGATTTAGTTGAAAAAATAGAATATATACAAACCCTTTTAGGGTTAGGGTTAGGGGATCTAACCCTTTCCTTTATAGCACTCTATAAGGTTAGTGCTATGCACATATGAACACGTGATGGTGCTATGCACACATGATCACATGATGTTGAGCGTGAACTCTCAACACCTTCCCTCAAGATCAACATCATGAAGTAGGCCTTCCCTCAAGATGATGATTCTGGGGAATCGAAGAAGGACTAAGCATTACATTCCATCACACCCCTTTATGGGAATGTCCTTCCTCTGCATCAAACCAAGAGCTAGTCGGTGTTTCTCGAATAGCTCTTTACCGAGTGGTTTGGTAAAGATGTCTGCAACATTTTCTTTGCTATCACAATGTTGCAGAGTGATGTCACCAAGTAACACTCTTTCTCTAATGAAGTGCTCTCTGACATCAATGTGCTTTGTCCTGGAGTGATATACTAGATTTTTGGCCAATGCTTGAGCCGATTGATTATCACAGTATATTGTTGTTGGCTTTGACTCATCAAAGTAATCTGTTTCTGACAATAGTCTTCTGAGCCATATAGCCTGACATGCACCTGTAGTGAGTGCTCTATATTCTGCTTCAGTCGAAGACAAAGAAACAGTTGGTTGTTTGTTTGACAACCATGATATAGCACCTTGACCAAGGAAAAATGCATATCCCTGTGTCGATCTTCTGGTCTCATGATCTTCAGTATAGTCACTGTCACAGTATCCATGCAACCATGGATGACTTCCTCTGCATTCTATCCCAAAATGTCTTATACCTCTGATGTATCTCAAGACTCTTTTGGTTGCATTCCAGTGAGACTGTTTTGGATTTGCCATAAACTGTGCTAGTGAGCTTACTGCATAACAAATATCTGGTCGTGTGATTGTCAGATACATAAGAGATCCAATGAGCTGCCTGTACTATCTAACATTGACTGTAGGCTTTTCTGAATCTTCAGTAAGTTTCAAACTCTGTTCCATGGGAGTGGCTGCAATCTTGCAATCTGCCATATGAAACTTCTTCAGGAGACTGTCAACATACTTGAGCTGACTCATGAATGTGCTATCTGAATCTCTCCAAAACTCAATTCCAAGACAATAGTGCATAAGTCCAAGATCTTTCATGTCAAACTCTGCAGATAAGTCTTGTTTCAATTTTTTGATGAAGCTATCCTTGCTTCCTGTCACAATCAGATCATCTACATACAAAAGTGCAATGGTAATGTCTTCCCCTTGAACTTTGTAGTAGAGAGTATGATCTACACTGGACTTCATGTATCCCAGATCAGCAAAATACTTGTCAATTTTGCTGTACCAACTTCTGGGTACCCAGAAGTTTTGTATGTAGATGATCTGATTGTGACAGGAAGCAAGGATAGCTTCATCAAAAAATTGAAACAAGACTTATCTGCAGAGTTTGACATGAAAGATCTTGGACTTATGCACTATTGTCTTGGAATTGAGTTTTGGAGAGATTCAGATAGCACATTCATGAGTCAGCTCAAGTATGTTGACAGTCTCCTGAAGAAGTTTCATATGGCAGATTGCAAGATTGCAGCCACTCCCATGGAACAGAGTTTGAAACTTACTGAAGATTCAGAAAAGCCTACAGTCAATGTTAGATAGTACAGGCAGCTCATTGGATCTCTTATGTATCTGACAATCACACGACCAGATATTTGTTATGCAGTAAGCTCACTAGCACAGTTTATGGCAAATCCAAAACAGTCTCACTGGAATGCAACCAAAAGAGTCTTGAGATACATCAGAGGTACAAGACATTTTGGGATAGAATACAGAGGAAGTCATCCATGGTTGCATGGATACTGTGACAGTGACTATACTGAAGATCATGAGACCAGAAGATCGACACAGGGATATGCATTTTTCCTTGGTCAAGGTGCTATATCATGGTTGTCAAACAAACAACCAACTGTTTCTTTGTCTTCGGCTGAAGCAGAATATAGAGCACTCACTACAGGTGCATGTGAGGCTATATGGCTCAGAAGACTATTGTCAGAAACAGATTACTTTGATGAGTCAAAGCCAACAACAATATACTGTGATAATCAATCGGCTCAAGCATTGGCCAAAAATCTAGTATATCACTCCAGGACAAAGCACATTGATGTCAGAGAGCACTTCATTAGAGAAAGAGTGTTACATGGTGACATCACTCTGCAACATTGTGATAGCAAAGAAAATGTTGTAGACATCTTTACCAAACCACTCGGTAAAGAGCTATTCGAGAAACACCGACTAGCTCTTGGTTGATGCAGAGGAAGGACATTCCCATAAAGGGGTGTGATGGAATGTAATGCTTAGTCCTTCTTCGATTCCCCAGAATCATCATCTTGAGGGAAGGCCTACTTCATGATGTTGATCTTGAGGGAAGGTGTTGAGAGTTCACGCTCAACATCATGTGATCATGTGTGCATAGCACCATCACGTGATCATATGTGCATAGCACTAACCTTATAGAGTGCTATAAAGGAAAGGGTTAGATCCCCTAACCCTAACCCTAAAAGGGTTTGTATATATTCTATTTTTTCAACTAAATCTAGTGTACAGTTACTCATTTGTGGTGTGCTCTCTAGTTGTGCCCTCTCTCCTCATCTCCACTCTTCTCCTCTCCCCTCTTCATATTTTGTCAGAGGTTTCATACATACAAGAGGGAGTGGAAGCTCCAAGACTACTCATAGAGAGAGAATAAACTAGAGAGAGATGGACTCAAGAGTCTACATGAGAGAATATCTACAAGAGTCTACATGCGAAGTCTCCCCACATGGAGCCCATAGGGACCCTCTCTTTTCCATATGTCCACATCCTCCTTATTCCACATAGGAATTCTAGAAGGATTCCTCTTGACTCCACACTCCTCCACATGCCTTCCACATGCTTGGCATGTGGACTCTCTTATATTATTGGAATACATGGACATGAGCCCACCTCTTTATATGAGTCACTCTTCCTATTTTCTAAAAAACCCCACAATATCCTATACATAAATAACTCTCACCCCATACCAAGGTATTTATAATTCATACCTATGGTATTTACAATGATCCATTCCACTCATCCTCTCAATCCCATACAATATCTTCGAAAATAGAAGTAAGTGAGAGCGGCTAGGCTATCACTTGCTACTTAAACTCTTATCAAACATAGAAGAAAACAATAACAATGCCAAATAAAAAATATCAAATTTTGGAATCACATATTTTCCCCCCCAGCAGATCCTATCTAATGACAGAGAGGGTCTGCTAGCCCTCAAGGTAGTCGAGCATAGAAGAATTTAAGGCGATACTCATTGGTGCATCCGGGTATCACCATGCCATCAACATCCTCAAGCTGATAGGTTCCATTCGTGAACTTCTTTTTGACTCGATATGGGGGAGGTAGCAAGCTAAGGGTGTCCACTTCCGGACCACTTGCGGGGGAGTGTGACACCCCCTCGAGTGAAAATACAAAGGTTTTGCTTTGGTGTGAAATACCTCGATCGAGGTATCATCTCCAATGAAATTGGCACATGCAGACAACCGAACCAAGCAAATACCTCGATCGAGGTCTTCCATTTTCATCCACTGAACCGAGCCTATACCTCGATCGAGGTATCGTGGCAAGTCCACATACCTCGATCGAGGTATCGTGGATAGATGACATGGGTCGTGTCGAATACCACGATCGAGGTATGTAGCATCTGACATGGCAGTTGACATACCTCGATCAAGGTACCGTGGCAAGTCCACATACCTCGATCATGGTATGCTCGACCAATGACATGGTCGCATGTCAAATACCATGATCAAGGTATGTGGCATCCGACATGTTATTCAGTGTACTGTGCTGGCAGCAAACATACCTCGATCGAGGTATCGTGGCATGTCCATACCTCGATCGTGGTATGCTGGACCGATGGGTATGTGGCATGTCAAATACCACGATCGAGATATGTCGCATGTGATATACCACAATCGATGTATGTGGCATCGTACGTGGTATGCTGGACCAATGAGGTAAGTGGCATGTCAAATACCACGATCGAGGTATGTCGCATGTCATGTAGCACGATCGAGGTATGTGGCATCGCAAGTGGTATGCTGGACCGATGAGGTATGTGGCATGTCAAATACCACGATCGAGGTACGTGGCATTGGCATACCTTGATCGTGGTATTGAAACCCTAAATTTTCGTATATAAAGAGAGGGACCCCCTCATTCTTCAAACCTCAATCGAGCTCGTCCTCATCAAAATCGACAGAATTCCTGGAGCGACGGAGAAGGACTGACGAAGATCGACGGAGATCGACGGAGCGATGGAGATGGATGGAGCGGGAGATTCCAGGTAAGGTTTTTTAAGTGTAGCTTTTTTTTTTTGCGAAAATTTATTTAAATTTTAGTTTATAGGAATATCTAATTTAATTATAAAATATTTGAAAATTTAAAATGCATTTTAAAGTTTTTTAAAATTATTTTTTTAATTACTTAAGTTTTTATTTAAATGTCAAAACGTATATATTTTGTTTTTTAAAATCATCTATTACAAGAAAAAGAGATTAAAGTAGTTTTTATGTTATTTTTTAAATTAGTGAAGTTTTTAATTAAATATAAAAAACATTTAAATTTTGTTTTTAGAAATCATCTATAAAAAAAAAAGAAAACAAGAGTTTAAAGTAGATTTTATCTTATTTTGCAGTTAGTGAAATTTTAAATTAAATGTCAAAATGTATATATTTTGTATTTTAAAATCATCTTTAAAAAAAAAAAGAGATTAAAGTATTTGAAAATTTAAAATGCATTTAAAACATAGCCAATGGCTTCAAGTACAAAAAGGGGTAGCTAACACTACTGCTACGACGAATCTTTCTCTGCATCCTCGCTCCCTTCTTTGCTCCCTTCTTCACTCCCTTCTTCCTCATCTTCTTCCTCCTGATCAGCCCTAGGGCCCTGTAAATGAGGGACAACATGTATCAATGTATGAAAAATCAAATCTTTATTTACAATATTGACATTATTTAATTACTTTTAAATACTTGGGGGGTGCTCTAGTAGCCTGGATATACTGCTCCTCAGTAATCAACCCGTCATCATAGAAGTGCCTCCATGTATCTCCTCTGCGATGGTGGTGGTGGTAGGCTATCTCGACAAGAGTAGGGTACCTTCCCACGATATCAAGCTACAAGATGACTCTCTCCTGGCAATCTTGGCTAGTGCCTACCTTTTAAGCAAAGATCTTTTATTGGCAAATATAATAACAATCTTTGACTTTTCCCATTTATCTGTGATATAAACATTGGGGGGATTGGGATACCTAGAGCTAGCGGCTCGGTGAGGCAGAAGGGCCTCTTGACCGTAGGGGCGAGAAGGGGCTCCAGACCACCACAGGGGAGAAGGGAGTGCTGACGATCAGGGAGAAGGGACACTAGATTGCACGGGAGAAGAAACTCCTGATGAATGGGCAAAAGGGGCGTGGCTCTATAACCTATTGGACTGTCTCAACTCCACTAGAGTAATCTCAGCTGGTGTGGGATTGGGGTGGTTTGGAGTCTGTACTGCCGACTCTCAGGGGGTGTTTAGAGTACCCGTCGTGTATGTGTATAACTCTCCAGGAGTGGTAGGGTGCCCCAAAATGTTATATAACTCCCAAAAGATGGCATCCCGAAGTTCATACTACCTACTAGCATTTCTCGTAGTGCATCGAAGGACGTGAAGGATTGTATTTACAAGATGGGCGAGCTTGTGTGGTACTTTACAGGATACAAAATGTGAATCGTATCAATGCTCCATGCAAGGTTTTCATATTGCTAATATGGTGTAGTTTTTCCTTTCTAGGTATGTGAGCTCAAAGGAAATAGATCCCACCATGCTTGAGAATGCTCAAGTTATGTCAGTGGAGGTGGTTTGTATAGTGGAGGAGACCTTTCCATGTTCTATTTTCACAAGCCAACTACATCTCATAGTGCATTTGGTGGATGAGATTACTATATGCGGCACTGTACATGCACGATGGTTGTTGTTCCTCAAGTGCTTCATGAAGACCTTGAAGGGTTTTGTGAGGCAAAATGCAAGGCCCGAAGGTAGCATGGCTGAGGGTTGGTTGGTACAAGAGTCACTTGTATATATTTCTGAGTTTCTTATTGATGTGGATAGCTCTCTCCCATGACTATGGAGAGATGATGAAGACCTAAGGATGACCTCTATTGTGTCTCAAGGGAAAGGACGGAGCAAAGTAATAGACACAGAGTTGCTTAATAATATTAACCTCTATGGCATGCTTAATAGTGATGTAATGAAAAGATGGGTGACAAGATACGAGGATGCAAAGGCAAGAATACAAAGATAAAGGGCCCTCTTTTGTACACACCACGAATCTTGTGTGCCATACCTCAACATCTAAGAGCACTTCCAAAGGATATTCTTGTGAATTGGCTACTTGACAAAATGGAGAGAGCAGAGAGAGACGAGGGGATGCATATCACAATGGAAGATTGGGAGTATGCTAGAGGATGCATGAGCAAGGTCGGTATATATAATGTTATGCATAAGTTAGGAGCTTTCAACAATTTAGATTGCTTATCTAATTGATTTTTTCTTGGTGTAGTGTACTATGTTCAGTGCTATATGCTAGTGTGAGGGAAAGCATTTTTGGACACAATGGATTGATGATAAGAGAAACACACAAGATTTCGGCATCATTGCTAGCTTTGAGGGAGCCATGGATGATTATTGTGGCATAATCCAAGATATTATTAAGCTTGACTTTTGACACTTCTTTGTGTATGTTTTGGATGTCAAGTGGTTTAAGGAGGTGGTGGAAAGAGGGGCCTAATGCAACAATCAAACATCATGCAAGTGGCTTTGTAACTATTAACTCAACAAAGTTTGGCAAAGCAAGAAGGACACACTAGTACTACTGCAACAATGTGAACAGGTACTGTACACACATATACAAATACTCACTTTTAAATATTTGATACCTTCGATGCAAGGAAAATAACATGATTGTATTTGTGTTTGAATTAGGTTGTC
This sequence comes from Dipteris shenzhenensis, assembly GCF_047967505.1. NCBI lineage: Eukaryota > Viridiplantae > Streptophyta > Polypodiopsida > Gleicheniales > Dipteridaceae > Dipteris > Dipteris shenzhenensis. The sequence continues at coordinate 24,354,895 of NC_141605.1, read as the reverse complement.
TATCAACCAATGGTGGATAATAATAGGTGGTGGCATGTCATACCTATTATGCCACGTTCCAAAGTGATGTATAGTACATTTACTAATATGGAGCATATGGAGGATGATCATGGCCATGGACATGATGATGTGGATGTGATGATGACCATGATACGAGAGAGGAGGATGATCATGAGATAGGAGATACAGATATTGAGGCCATTAGCCATGAGGATGAGCCTACCATTGTGATGCTGATTTCGATGAGCACATGAGTAGCATAAGTAGTAGTAGGCTGAATGTATTTGTAGATCTCAACATTAGTTTGGATTTTGAAGTAGATAGTTTAGCAAGGGTTGATCTCATTAAGGATGAGATCGAACTGTAGCCCATCATTGATATTGGCAAAACTATTTTACATATTGTCTCATTCTCCTCACCTCACTTAATTTTTGTATGTGAGTTTGCCAAAAAGCATTGATATTTTTATTAAAATTATGTGCTTTGGTAATCATGGGCAATGTTTGGAAAGCAGTGATGCGCATTTATCAGCTTGCACCAAAATATCACTTTTTGTATTCTCTGTTCTGCATTTATAAAGGCCTCTAAATCTACATCTAATTCATAGTGCAGACGCGCGAATAGACACGATATTAGATGTGCGATTAGACGCACCTATATTTTCACTATTGCAGCTGTGCCTATAGACACGCCCGCTATTTTGTGCATCTATCAAGTGTGTCTATGGTTGCTTTGTCTTGTTGTGGAATTTTCATGATCTGTATGGGTGCTTTGCCCAATGACAAGGGGCAAAGTTGCGGCAAAATGCTGTGCGATGATAGGTGGTCAGGCTAGATACTGCGCTACGTAAAGTAGTGCATAGATGCACGAGTAGCAAGGTAAGGCTGCCATGTGTTGTCAAGCTCTGCAATGTTTAGATTGATAGATTGTGTCTCATTATTATGCCAGTGCAGCATCATGATGTCAGGAAAATTTCCAATGAGAGCACGATTCCACCCCAAATTCAAAATCTCACCTAGGAGTGCATTCCATCGTAGCCCCAAAAATAGTTTCATGATTGGCTACACCTTGACCCATCTAGATACCTCCATGCATCTCTATGGGGCTTGTTGTGGAGGTTTACAAGTAAATTTGATAAATCACTTAGCCACAAATTCTTGCACCTCATGAAATGAAGAAAGCCGACTCATATAGGGTCGTTGTGGATGGCCACACAGACTGAGATCCACCAAGCTACTTGTTGTGACACACTCAACTAGCACACAATAGAGAAATACCTCTCACACACCATCTAAGAGAAGAGGCTCTCATATATAGTGGAAGGCGACACATGCCCACAACCAAATGCTAGAGGGAAATCGCCTGAAGAAACTGACTCGCCAAGAGCTGCCAGCGCATAAAGCTCCAATCAAGAGTTTTGCCCAGCATTTTGTAGAAGCCAGAGGTCAAGTGACCTCCCTGAATTCCTGGGGATGACTCTCATCCATCTCTCTGGAGGTGTAGAAGTGAGAGCTACATGCCTTCTTGTAGGTGTGTGTAGGAGGTTACCATGCAGCCTCACCACCCATGCAGTTAACCATTTCTAGAACCCCACCTTAAACTAAATGGGGGAAGAAATATTTGGATTCTACCTTGAAGAGAATTTAGATCACAAACCTTCCCGATATAGCTGGTAAGGTGCATATACAACAAGTATATGATGCTGAATAAGGAGCAAGGATAGACCTTCCATGTTGCCGAAACAAGGTGAGGGTTTGACTATTTGCATGATATGATGTAGTTGAGAACTTAAAAGTAGGGTAAGAGAAGAGCTTCCTCTTTGATGGTACGCTCCAAATATGAAGAAATTCAAAAAACACAGAAGAAAAAAGAAAAAGGAGGGAGGAAGGGCTAACCTAGAAAAAGATGCAAGGTGAACACCACAAAGATAAAAGAGCTACAACGGGACAATATAAATACTATTTGACATTGGAAGGAAAAGGCTGCAGGTTGACTATGGAAACAAAAGTTCTGTAGTAGGATATATAGAGATGATATGCAACGGGATGGTTTTGAGGAAGCTATGGCTATGGCATCTTTTTTTTTTTGCAAGTGCAAGAAAGCAAATACGACTACATTGGAAGGTTATGTTGGAATGCATAGATATAAGCTTCTTGCCCTTCATTAAAAATCCATAATATTGATAGTTGGAATTGAATTTTGAATAATGACATGTGGCTCAAGGAAAAGGAACTTAGCTACTTACCTAACAATTAGTACATATTCTTTTGGTTTTTTAATGAAAACACCAACCAAGTTCACACTAAGGGATTGGATGTCATGCATTGAAGCCACAAGCCCAATATATCTACTTGATTCACTTGCAATGAAGATTAAAAAAAACCGCGCGATATAGATGAGGGACAATGCGGGGCAAATGATACCGCACGGTATGCACGTTATAGTACCGTGCAATAAGAGCGGACACCGCGCGGTTGACAACTAGTGTAAAGAACCATGTTTTTTGCATTTAGGGTGTTAGGCCGTGATCTTTAATCAAAAAGTACGTATTTTTATTTTAGAAAACATACTTTTTAAATCCCTGGCAGTCGAGCTACAAACTTAAGCCTCTAGTATTCCATTCCCTTCACTCTTTCGTCTTCTATCCCTCTATTTGTTGTGACACACTCAGCTAGAACACGATAGAGAAAGACCTCTCACACAGGCTCTCATGTGGTAGAGGGAAACCAAATGCTAGAGGGAAACCACTTGAAGAAACCAACTCATAGATCTCCAATCAAGAGTCACTCCCTAGCATTGTGTAGAAATAAGAGGTCAACTGACCCCCCTAAATTCTTGGGGATGACTCTCATCGATCTCTCTAGAGGTGTAGAAGTGAGAGCGGTATGCCTTCTTGCAGGTATATATAGGAGGTTACCATGCAGCCTCGCCATGTGGCCACCCCATGCAGTTAATTGTTTCTAACACAATTGTGATTCTTATTACTTTGTTCTCATTATTCCGATGTATCTGGACAAATGTTAATATCACCAATTTGAACAACACTCTATGCTTAGATAAAAAAGCATTATCTTCTCGAATTCTATCAGTATTAGTATAGAAAAGAGGTTTGGACTTCTTAATCATAAAGCTTGCAAAGATCGAACCCTTGAAGCTGATGGAACTACTACAAGTCTACAATAAAAAGCATACATGTGCAAAAGTTCCAACTCTAGATGAAGAAGTTATTACTCATGGATGGATTAATCTATCAAGATGGGGTCTCTTACTACTCGTGAGAGTTACGAAACCCGGATGGGGTAGTTATTGACCCTTAATGCATAAACCTATGAATAAACTAATAAGCAAAGAGAAAGGCATCCATGAGAGTGGCATGTATGTGTTGACTAGTGGCAAAGAACCACTTGTCCTAAATTGAACCTAAGAGCATATTTTATTAGTTTTAACAGCATATGCATAGTTAAAACACTCTATAATATGGATTTAGGCCAAATCTTACATCGAAAACACTTCATGATGAATTGAATGAGCTAAAATGTAAATATTCTAAACATTAATTAGACATCCATTGTGGGATGATCTAGGCTTATCTATGCAATCCTCTCAAAAAGACAATGGAATCGTATATAATATAGAAAACACAAAAAGAATTTTAGAATTTTGGTGTATACATAAGAAAATGGAATGGAGAACTTCTAGGACACACTCAACAATGCTAGACTCATTGATGAAAAGTCAAGCAAGCTACAAAGATATCAGTATATGATATGAAAACATAGTAATTACACATGGGAAGTGATTGAATACAACAAACAAGAGGCCCACAGGGTTTTAATAAACAAATCCATATTTAGAATGTCGTACTTGAGATACTCCCTCAAGACATTTAGGCCAAGCAAGGTTGACCATGTGAGGAGGTATTATGTGATATCAAATATATTGCGAACATGTTATATTACCTTGTACCTTGAGGTATAGCTTTTTTACACTTTTTCTTTGGTATCTAAATAGAGCACATGCCTTCTTTCCCCTAAGTATGATGTAGTAACTTCAAAGTTACATCAAAAATTAAATTGACTACCACTGACTCCCACCAAATCAAAAGCTATCATTTTAGAAAGAAAAGGAGTCTGATTCCATAAAATAATAGTTTTTGGGTAAGAAATGGTTTTAAGAGCCCAACACTTGCTAGAACAACTATGGATGCCTTCAAGGCGTGCACCTTACAACCCAAGACTTTGAGGAGCATCCATGGATCCGCTTATAATGTGAATAGAAACATGTGGAGGTAGCAGTCGTACTAATAATTAGCACCCATAAATGCATAATTGTAAGTCTAGAATGATAAGAACAAGAGCTGGATGGAGCATGGGAATGTGCCCATGATATCCTCGTTCGTTTCTCCAAATATTCTCGTGGGGCCTTTGGAGTGAAAGTGGATCGTGTGACTAACTATCAATTTTTCACTGAGGAGCAATGCTAGTGGACATAAAACTATCAAAGTAATCCATTTATATTAGAGGCATCTCCATGTTTTTCTTTTCTCGTTACTCTATTTTGCATATCTTCTCCACTCTTGTGATGCTTTGCAAATGGGTTTTAATGGAAACACAAGTTTTTCAAAGGTTCTTGTAAACCCTAATGTGTCACATGAATGGTAGACTCCAATGGAGGCCCTGCTTTTTTTATTGCCTTTCGTGATAGAAAACTTGTAAATTGTATATAATGAACCTCCAGCATTTTCATTGTTACCATTAAAAAATACTTTCTCAGTTTTGTAAGATCTGCAAAAGTTTAGACATTTTGCTTATATTTTAGCTGGAAATTCTCAAGCAAAACCTGAAAATTGATTTGTTGAGAAGGTTCTTTTCTTTTGTGTGAACATTAGACGTGTGAGTTGGGTGCTTTGTGCAGTACATGGAACTTGGAAGCTGCTAGTCGAAAAGACAATTTCTAATTAAAGGAGATTTCGCGACCCTAAGGAATATATCGTGGGTCCTCGATTGCATGCTGATGATTGTAGAGTCCTCTGTAAATGTTTGCGCACATTAAAATTACACACGTTATCCCTCCGTTTTGCATCAGAGCAATCGCACGCCCAGAATTACATTTCGGCCTTGCTAGCCTTCATAGCCGATGACATAGTTGTCCTGAGTATCCAAGGCTACCTTCCGGCCCGGAGTTGTTCACACGGGATTGAGATCATCCAGCCAGCTGTTTAACGGAAATCAACGGAAATAGGCAGCGAGGCTAACGTCGTCGACGGAGGAACCCATCAAGTGAAAACAAAGTGTCGATTTGCCCGATTCTGAGGACAACCTTCCTACCTCCAGGCTCATATCTGCAAACTAAGGAAATGGTGAGTGCCTTGGATCAGTCAGTTTAGAACAGTGATCCCCTAATAGTCTCGTCGTTTCTTGAAACATTGAAAGGGCTAGATCATTGACTTCGAATTGCTTAAACCTGAGAGGTTGGACACGACGGTGCTGAACTACTCGATTTATCGGGAAAGGCTGTGCTCCTGCCAAAAATTTAGATTTATTTGTGATGTTGCGGAGTACGACTTATTGTAATTTGCTGCAAGCAATAAATATGATATAGGCTATTGAGTAATAACACAGATTTCGTGTTCAGTATCCGTCTTCTATTCAGAAAGGATGGGAGCCGCTAGATGGGTACACCGATTGGAAAGGTGGAGAGGTCTACAAAGCCAAACATGGAGGATGGCGCTCGACATACCCTGTCTATAGTGAGTTTGTGGGTTCTTCTGGCGCAATCCACATCTAGCTGTGACCGATTCGATTATTTGTCTAGATCTGATCGAATGTTAATGAACGCTTTTGCATCAGTTACGGAGATCTTCGAAACTTTGGCCTTCACATCGATTGCAGGGAATCTCATCACATATTTGACAGAAGTTATGCACTTCTCCCCGGCAGACTCTGCGATTTTAACAACCAACTTTCTTGGAACGTGCTTTATGCTCGCTCTGGTGGGGGGGGTTATTTCTGATTCATGCATCTCCCGCTTCTGGGCGATTCTCCTCTTCGCTGGATTGGAGCTCTTGGTAAGTAGCTTTGTTATAATCGATCATGAAAAATCTGTTCAGATCGATATCTGGCAGCGAACAATAAGATCGCCATCCAGAACTGAATTATTGGCAGCGCACGGATTCTCATATTGTTCCCCTTACTGTCTTCGACTGTGGTTCAGGGCGACGTTCTACTAATTATGCAAGCTCACTTCAAGACTAAATTCCTTCCACCGACCTGCAACTACGACCAGCAGGATCCAACCGCCCCAACCTGCGAACGGGCTCATGGGATTCAGTCCATCGTCCTCTTTGTTGCGATATACACGATCGCCCTGGGCAACGGATCGCTGCGATCAATGGTGGTTGCTCATGGCGGAGATCAGTTCGAGGAGGCGGATCCAAAAGAGAGAAGGCAGATGTCGTCCTACTTCAACTGGTTCTTCTTCAGCATGAGCGCTGGTACACTCTTTGGTCTTACCTTCGGCGTGTGGGTTCAGGATACGGTGGGATACGAGTGGGGATTTGGCCTCTCAGCCGCTTGCATGTTGCTGCCCTTCCTGTGCATGATCGTGGGAGCCTCCATGTTTCGGGTCCGAAGCCCTCAAGGAAGCCCACTTACTCGCATTATCCAGGTATTTACCTATTCAACTCCCAGCTTTCAGCTCCTATCCATGATCACGCTCTCATTCCCTGATGAGAAACAAGAATTGATAACGAAAACCGTTAAAGCTCTCATGGTGTGATCCGTCATGAAATAAAGAAGAATACATAATTTAGCTAGCATGGAATTTGGAAACCGTTTCGTTGGTAATCATTCGCGGCAGTGAGCTTCGGCTGTGATTATCATTCCATACAAGAAATATGGAACATGTCTAGAAAATGCTCAACCAACGCGATAGAGTTTGCAACTTTGCAAGGGAAAGATACTTCATTCAAAGACGCCGAACAACGTTAAGCCAACAAACATATCCGTTGGAGTGTAACTGATCGGACGTGGAGTTACTAATCATCAATTCAAATATTCAAATACGCCCTTAACTCCAGGTATAAATTCAAGAGTAAACTAATCAGATATGAAACCCGGAGGGACGGAGGTCCCAAGTGCATCACAACAATGCCAATGCCGTTGGTTTAGTCGGGATTATGCTGCCATTTTAAGGGTGGGAACATACTCGAGTCGGAGCTTTTGCCATTGTCCACCTCATCTTTAATGCAGTGATACCTGAGATCAATGTGTCTCAGTAGTTCGGTATTATGAGCAATCGCAATAGCTGATTGGTTGTCACAATAAAGAAACAAAGGATTGTCATGTTTGAAACCCAGATCATGGAGAAGACCTCAAAGCCATATACCCTGTGTGGTGACACTCCACAATTGCTACATATGTTGCTTCAGCTATGGAGAGGGCAACTGTAACTTGCTTCTTGCTAAGCCAAGCTACCAGACCACCTACAAAAATAAAGCAGTAGCCTATTGTGGAATGCCTTATAGCCAGATTATTGGCCTAGTCTGAATCACACCAAGCATGGAGTGGAGATTGGCAGCCTTTTTTGTATGATTCCAACATGGGTAGTAAGCTACCAAGTATCAAGATATCCATTTGATAGCTTGCCAATGCAGAGTGAGAGGGTCGCAAGGTTCAAAAAAGGGGGTATTCCAAAACTTCAGAGGTAGAAAAGGTGAGATTGAGATAAGTACAAGTGACCAAATAGCGTAATGCCCCGATTGCTTGGCAATAGGGAGCATTGCCATTTGATTAATTTATCAGCAATAATGATAGGAGACACAACCTTGGTGAGGCATGCATTTGGATCCATTAGCCTTAGGATGGGCCATGCAGAATGCATGTGAAATGTGAAAGTATGTCACATGCAATATACTTCACTTTGATGTTGCCATTGCAAGGGTCTCGAAGAATATGCATCCCTAGGCAATATTTAGAAGGTCCCTGATTTGACATCCGAAATTATAGTGAGAAGATCGATGTTGTCACAGGTAATGAGTAAATCATCGACATAGATGCAAGTGCCCTCCTATGTACTGAACATAGATGATGTTATTCGTCGTCTGACAAAGTGCATGTAAAATTCATGCTCACCAAATAGATATGAAAACGTAGGTACCAAATGCAACTGTGCTTGTTTTCGCATGTACAGACTTTTGAGTAGCATGCATGCCTTGTGCTCTTGACCAAGAACTTGATAAAAACTAGCTAGTTGCTCTATGTATGCACGCTCATGGGGAGCCAAGACCCCATTCAAGAACATGGTCTTAATATCCATCTAATGAAGCAAGAGTGAATGTTAGGTAGTGAGAGTTACAATGGTTGTGAAGGATTTTATCTTGACCACCTGAGCGTATGTGAGTGAAACCATGAGCTATGAGTCGTGCCAAACTGCCATTGGAGCTAAATTTTTGTTTAACAAATGATTTTCCTTCCAGGGGGAGGAACCACCTATTTCCATGCCTTGTTTATCCTCTATAGAGCTGGGATTGGGCAAAGGATAGGAGTGTTAAGGAGGGAGGGTGGTGGCAAGAGAAAAGTTGGGATGTCAAAGAGCGGGCAAGAAGTTAGCCCTGAGTGTTGTGGGTGGAGCGACAAGAATGAACATCCATGATCTACTGGGGTGGGGGAGTGACATCTACTAATGAAGAAGGAGATGGCATCAGGAGGGTGACTGTTGCAAGTTGGGATCCGGTGGAGAAATCTCAGATGAAGGGATGTGATTCACATGAAACAGACGGTGCTTGATTTGGGAGGAAAGACGGCCATGTGGAAGTACTAGTAGTTGTCATTCATCAACTAAAGACGTGTAGCCTACGCATGTGATGTGACAGGAGCATGAGGGGGCACAAGGACATGCACCGCCGGTGGTGATTTGGGAACCTCGACATTTGGTAGCTGAACTAGAGTAGTAGTCGTAAATTGTAAATCCTCCTCTTCATCTAGGACCATGACAATGTCTCATCATTTGGGACTGTGACAATGTCACCAATGACAAATGGGTTCATGGGCAAGGAGACAGAGAGAATGCCATGTCTTTGCTTGTGGAAGACCACACTTCAAGAGTAAAGGACCAAGCGAGTCTTTAGGTTAAAGAGTCGGTATGCCTTCACACCCTGGGGATAACCATATCCTATGAAAATACAATGTTGTGATTTAGGATCAAATTTTCAATTCACGGCAGCGGGCAAAGACTTGACATTCGAAGCCCTTGTGGTGCTAAAGTGTCAAATGCATGTGAGTCCTGAGTTGATGAGGTGTCATGCGATGATTGCGTGCATGGTTGGTTATGTTTTGGAGATATGCTGCAATGGCCATGACTTCACCCCTAAATCAAAAGGCAGCAAAAATCATAGATCTTACTGATTCTACAAGTGTGCGAATCTTTAGCTCAGTGATAGCCTGGTTTTGTTTCGGTTTTGAGGCATGGTGAGCTGATGTGCGATGCCATGATCATAGAGGTGCTATCGCAATGCATTTGAACAATATTTCTCACCATTACCTGAGTGAAGGGCAATGTTAAGAAGCTTACTAGACTATCTTTTAGCAAGTCGATGATACTATTGGAAGAATCCAAATACTTGATTTTTATAGTGAAGGAAATAGACAGGACCGTGAACATGCTAAAGTCATCTATGAAGGTGAGAAAATATGTAGCACCACCAAGGCAAGGTGCTTGCATGGGTCCATAGATGTCTATGTGTACCAAGGCAATACTTTCGCTAGCACGATGACCATGGAGTCCATTGAAAGAAGATTGTGTGTTTGCCAAGAACAAAATGGTTGCAAAAGGGGTCTGATGTGGAAATCGACCTTGTGAGGCCATCCGTTGTAGCATCCTATGTCATGACAAAGATACACAAAATTGGGACGGCACAGCCTTTTGCGCCATATGTGAGCTATGCATGGAATAGGTCCCTATGAGATAAAAAATCAAAAAACCAATTAATTAGTCTCATGCACGGGGGATTGATATAAATATTAAGCCTAAGTTTTATGTGCAAATGTCTCTAGAAACCGTGCGAGATAGAAGGATCTAGAAGCAAAGTGGCAGGTCTATAAAAGACAAGGTTGTTGAGTGGAGGGAGAGCAGAGGGAGAGGAGAGGGAGCGATCGGAGGATGAGTGAGGAGAGAGGGAGAGTTTGGTCAGGATGGCCTCTCCATTGCCCTCCCCTCGATTAGCCTATAGCGATCAAATTGCCTCAACCACAAATTTATTTTCTGACATGTCCATGATGATGCTCCGCATCAAAATTCCAAATGAGAGTTTGGACAAAAGTGCCATGACCATTGAACATAGGAGCACAGGGTCACTAGGACAATTATGCTGATGTGGTTTGCTAATGAGATTCTAGGGGGAAGGCCATTGAAAGTAGAAGCAATTGGTCTATCACTAAGAAGTGAAGGATGAGCATCAAAACAAGGTACATGGGTCTTGACCGACGCTTGAAAAAAAGAAGGTAACGTCACCCAATCATTGGTTCCAAAGGGTAGAATAGCAATCATGTCATTTTCATCGCATGAATAATGCACAAATATAGCTTTGTAGGCACACAGAAGACAGGGGTGAGCACGAAGTAGCATAAGTGTACAAGTGAGCAACCATGGTGGGCAGGTCCATAGATTTATCTCTAGAACATCTGATACCATGTCTGAATATGGAGACTATTAAGTGAAAGGCCATCCTAGAAGAGAGATATGATATGCGAGATATAAGAAATGGAATGGATTGATGGTTACACTTATAGGCTATCATGAGTAGTTAAAAACACTTACTAGCATTTATACCTAGAAAAGTGTGTAAATGTGTTTTGCTTATCCTTGTGACATTTACATGTCTTAGATATTCCAATAGGTAGTAGCATGCGCTGCCTATATTTGACATCGATTTCCTCGTCAATTACCAAGATGGCAAAATTTTCATGGAGAAATTTTTTTCATTTTTCATATAACTTAGGTCTAGATATCATGTAATGAAAATTTGTGATAGTCCAAGAATAGTCCTAGCAAAGCTTCTCATAACTTTAGGCACTTAAGTCCCCCTTGAAGTTAGGCTAGTACTAAAGCATGGGCTTGCATGGAGCTTGCATGCACAACCTAGCTTTGAATCCAAAATCCTAGAATTAGATGTACAACATTGTAAGGACTTTTGCACTTTTTTCCTTGTTAAGGATTTAGTTTTTTTGGGAGGTTGTATACTGGGCTTTGACTCCTACAATCTAACTGTGTTGTAAGGACATATGCGTTGTCTTTGTCAAGGACTAAGTATGTATATTTTCTAAAATAGTATATGAATTTTTGCTTTTAAACCCCCTTTCTATTAACCTCATGTGCTATATTTGCATATGATGAGTGATCCCCCTTAGCAAAGAGTTTATTGAGATGGTATGGTAAGTTGGATTTCATGCGCAGGTGTTCGTGGCTGCACACAAGAAGCGAAAGTTGGAGGTGCCATCAGAGCCTTTCCTTCTTCATGAATTGAGTGAAAAGGATACTAGGCAAAAAGGCTATGTCCCTTTGCGGCACACTCAACAATTTCGGTAACACTTTCTTACCTTTACTTTTGTATTGAATCATAACTCACCTCCCGCTACCATACATGCACCTAAATCCTCAACACACCTATTATCCTATTTTCTCCTTAAACCATGAAATTTCATAGAGGATAAATGAGCATTGTCTACAATCACACAATTCCTCACAACACCTTTATCTTATTTACTCAAATTACTTAAACTGGCATGAAAATTCATAGTAGATAAATTCATACTATAAAGAAGGTAGAAATTTAATCGAATAGAAGAGTTTAAGGAACACAAAATTTAGAAAAAAGGAAGGTTAAAAATAATGTTTGTAAGAAATGCAAGAGTGCTCTACATTCAGGTGATAGAATGATCCTTTAGAAAAAGGAGAATGACACAAGAAAGCTATATGTGAAAATTCTTTAGGTTCATTTGGTTGAAGCATGCACAAATGTGGAGAGAGAGAGAGAGAGAGAGAGAGAGAGAGGTGCGAGGAAGGGGAGGGAGAGTAGAGAGGGAGGAAGGAGGGCGTGAAGGATCCATCATCAAGCATCAGTGCTTAATGATGTTATATGCACTCCTCACCATAGAAGTACAAATTTGTTTCATGCACCACATATGAAGATCACATGAAATCAACATTTATGTTGCTTTCATGGCTAGGAAATGGCCCTTTGGTCACCATGAGAAGATGAAATTCCTTTGCTTGAAAATTCTCAAAGGAAAAATGAGAAGTTATGTTTTTATATTAAATAGGTATGTATGATGTATCTTTTGGTAAATGAAATCTAATGATAGGACAAAGGTCATTAGACATTGAAGGCTCATTTTGAAATTGATGCGATGGAGACCTACTTTATGGTGTGTGCAATGCTCACAAAAAGCCAAGGTTGATGTTAGTATAATGGCGGATTCTGAAATTAACTTTCAAATTTGAAAATAGGTCTTAAAGCCTATAAATTTTAAGGCATTTAAATTATTTTCTTATCATAAAGACCTTTAAATATTTCAAATTAAATCACTTAAGTTTCTGTGAACATCGGGTATGTTTACAGGTTTCTAGACAAGGCAGCAACGGAAGACAAGAGCTCGATAATGGCAGACCTGAACGATGAGAGCCCATGGTATCTGTGCACAGTAACACAGGTGGAGGAGGCCAAGTTGGCATTGCGAGTGTTGCCAATCTTTGCATGCACGATAGTACCTGCATGTGTGCTTGCACAACTACAGACATTGGCAATTAGACAAGCTGCAACTACAGACTTACAAATCAAAGTCATATCATGGACTATACCATCTGCATCTCTAGGGGCTTTACCAGCTGCCACCCTCTTGGCCCTTCTCCCCATCTACGATCGCCTTTGCATCCCTCTTCTTACTAGGCTTACTTTGCCATCCTCCTCCTCTTCCTTTTTTCCTCCTTTGCGTCGTATTGGAATAGGCCTTCTATTCTCCTGCCTCGTCCCAGCTCTAGCTTCCCTCTTCGAGCTCCAACGCAAGGCTTTCCGCATCAGCCATCCCCCTCCCCAACCCCCCATCTCCGTCCTCTGGATCACCCCCCAGTTCATTGCCTTTTCCTTCGTCGACCTGTTCACTTGGATTGGCCTCCTTGACTTCTTCTACACCCAGTCCCCCCCCGGCTTGCGCTCCCTCTCCACCGCCCTCGCCTTCGCTTCCATGTCTTGCGGTTACTTTCTCAGCTCTCTGCTCATCACCATTGTTAATAAAATAACGGCGCGTACCCCCACGGGTAGCTGGCTCGGAGCTTACAACCTTGACTACGATAAGCTCGAGTACTTCTATTGGCTACTCTCTGGGCTTAGCATCCTCAACTTCTGTGTTTATCTCTATTGCGCGCGCTGGTACAAATACAAGCAGTTTGATGGCGCAAGAGATTCCGGCTCTAGCTCTTCCAATGACAAAAGCACTAGCATTGAAGTGCCATCGACAAGGTTCCCCATGCTCTGTCGTTCTCCATCTCCATTAGAGATCACAATGGCGCATGAAGATGAAGCAGGCCCGAGCACATATTATCGCTCATGATAACCACTTCCACAGGTTGATTTTCTTCCGCTGGTGTACAAAGTTTTCGGGGTTGGAGTTTCATATTAATACGTTCATATCTTCGTCTTTGTCCCCAATTTTATTTCTCAGGGTCCTGTCACGCCACGCCCCTAGCTGTCACACTTCGAATTGAACATGAAATCAAGGTCTGAGCTTTATGCCCGTTGTCAACAGAGCTAGATAGCCAACCTTCTGGCTGCTAACTCTAGGGATCCCAGAGTGCCCCCGTGCTGGCGTACTGCCCGGTGGAGAACCTGTCGCGCAAGGGGCACTTCTTTCCCTCCCGAAAAAGCGACCGGCCCTTCTCTTTCCGTTGGGTTGAGCAATTGTTTTCATTTTCACCTGTAAAAAATAAATCCTCAATTTTGTACAGCCTTCTAAATTTTCGGCAATTCAGTTATATTTTGGCCTTAAAAATATGCAAATTCTCAAGAAAAACCTTCAAAAATTGGAAACCCGAAGTTCTGTGATATGTTGGAAATAATATTTTCTTTGAACATTGGCTAGCAAGGCCAATTTTGAGAAGGTTGTGTTGGCAATAGAATGTTGGCTTTGATGCTTCCAAGAGGCCTTTCGCATGGACTGTCGAGTTGGCAAAAATGCTAGTGCTTTTGGTAGTCACTAGCCTAGCAAGGCATGAGTCCCATAGAAGGTAAAGCGATTCTCAATTTACAAGTAAGGAGTGGCTACGAATCAACATTGATCTTTTCTAATTTCAATGAGATGGATCCTATCATCTTTCAAAACTGAAGGTCGAAAAAAGGTGTAGCCCTTGAATGCCCAGGTGGAGAGGGCAATGTTAGCGACTATGAAATTGGGGTTGGACAAGGGAACGGAGTAGACCTTGTTACTAGTAGCACTGGCACAATGCTAGTGGCGAGCATAGAGAAGCACTCCCTAAACCATTGAATATACTTGCAGTATTGGCACTTCCCAACCCATTAAATATACTTGCAACATTGGCACTTAGCCAATGGAATTGGTTATGTGCTTGCTACCTCTTCAAGTTTTGCAAGCTTGGGAAAGCCATGGCAACTGAGTGGTAGGGCACCTACCTACCAAGGAGCTACCAAGAGGATGACTTGCGTTGCCTCCCTATGTGCAAATAGGCTCAGGGCGGCGGGTGCTCCTAGATAAGGTCAAACAAGTGGGTGAGTGGGTGGGTGAGCTAGAAAAAAAAAGTATGCAAGCTTGCTTTGAAGAGGTCAAGCCTCAATGCATTAAATGCACATGGAGCAACATTCATCCAAAGGTAATGGTTGTACCTCTTCAAGTTGTGCAAACTTGCCTCAATCTCATGAGACTCATATTATGAAGCTGGTTCTATTGTATCACAAATTTCATATGTTATTGAAGCTTGAGGGCTTCTCACATGAGGTACATTGTCATAGATATTATAGTTGGTCCCCATGGACTATATTTTTTGATTGCCAGCCACCTACACATGAGGCTCAACATGCTGCAGTTCTTTCCTCCATGACTAAGGTAAGTCCCCATCTACAATGAAAACTCTTCGAATCTATTAAAGGAGTTATCCTCCAAAAAAGGGGGGTTGGTTGGCTAATTCATACATGGGATGTGCTATGCCTACCTATTTAGCTTAAAATCTTGTGAGTTTTTTAGGTCCTTAATACATGCGAGCTTGTTCTTAAATATAATAAGATGAGCTAAAATAATTTCTAGAATGAGAGAAGCCTCGAGTCCTAGCTCTCTCCTTTTTTAGAAAGGCTCTCTTTGAGCACTACAGTGAGGAGCTTACTAAGAAATATATAAGATAGCTCGTGTCTTAGGGAGTTAAAGAATTTATACATATACAAAGGGTTTTAATTCAAAACATTAACATTTCCATACATAAGGGGTACATACTTTAATCATTCCAAATTTTCTATTTTAACAATATGTTGATACATTAGGGAAAAAGGGAACTCATTTTGGGGCCCTGTAAGAAATTCACTATTTTTTGATTTATTTCTCTCCTAAAAGACCTCAAAAATAGTAAAATACGGAAACGTGGCTCAGAACTGTCAGTAAGGACTACAGAACTGTCAATTCAAAAAGGAATAAGATAATCTTTTGTCTGACTAACACGATTTTGCATTAAATATCTCCTTAGATTTTTTTTTGTTTACGAAAGATTCCGCATCTCTTTGGCCGACGTGTGCAGGCCTTTCATAAAGAGTCCATCACTGAACTTGGTGATTGCAAGTTTTTAAAATATTCACATGGATACCACCACACTTCCACGATTCATGTTACAAATTGACTATGAGATTGAAAAACAAACTTCGCAACCTCAGAAGCACAAAAAATGGCCGATACTAGTGAGTCACTATCTCAGAAGAAGCGATTACCTCAGGGGGTTCACTATGTATAAACCCTCAATATCACATGCGTTCAAGGCCTATTTGTAAAATCCCTTATTTGTAATTTTTCCATTAATAAAATGTACCCTTTTTCTATACAAATCTGTAAATTTTTTCCAAATTCATTTTAAAAACTGCCTTATGTATATTAATTTCTGTAAATTTTAAATATTAAAAATATCCTTCTGTTGAACTCACGTGATAGGGTTACATATGATGAATGACCCCCCCAAGGCGATTACACCATCTTCACATCGACTTAGAGGAACAATATGCTCCAGCACAAAAAAGAGGAAAGGATACGGTGCTGAATGCTCAACAGCGGGAAAATATGAGAAGAGAAGGGCTTCAACATATTGACTTATGGTGCGATGGAAGCATATATCCAAAATGTCAAGTAAAAAACTCTACACCTCCATTTGTCAATCCCACCACATTACTGAGGTTTGCCGGCGATGGACAAAATGGACTTCTTGGTTATATTTCAGCGCAGTCTGCATTTGCGGAAACGTATAAAATGATGTACCTACAAGAAAAGGGGGCCAAGATGCAGGAGATAGCCATTCGTGCAAAATTGGAGCAACAGTTGCAGAATGAAATTGAGGAGCATTCAAAGAGTAAAAAAGAGTTGACAAGAGCAAGAAAGAAGAGAACCGTGCTTGGAGACAGACTACGTAGCAGGAAGATTAAAAACATTGCAAATTTGAAGGCTGGGACTGGTGGATGCAAGCGACGAATTCAGGAAGCAAGGTTAGATTGAAATTTACCATTTTGTATACTCAAAAAGGCTCTCTTCCAGACTATATCTATTTCGTCGATTGTCGCAAAATAAGAATGGAGGTGCTGAATGATATAGTCATATTGTGTTGTTACTACAGGAAATTATTGGAGCTTGCAAAAGAAAATATGGACTCGAACCTTCTTCCTGTTAAACAAATGAAAGGATTGCTTTCTTGCGGTGTAGCAAAAGGTTTGATTGAGGAAAAAAAATACAAAACAGTCAAACGCAATGTTGTAGAGGACTTTGTATCCAATAATCAAGTTGATGGCACTATAATCCAAGAGGCTCTTGATGTTAGTGGAGTTAGCAGGAAGGGATATAGTTCGATTTTCCATGCGATATCCTCAACTTTGAAAGATCAAAGGATTAAACGAGTTTTACTGCCAAATCCAGCAACCGTGTGGAGGATAAGAGGTCATTTGAATGAAAGTATAGATGAATTTATTAGGCAATATATCCATATTGAAGAAATATTTCATGGTGTTAAAGGAACCACTGTGTATGATCCTTGGAACAATATATTTTTAGATCTGCAACAACTTCAAAAAAGAATGGTCGAGTTTTATGGAATAACATTTGAGGAGTGCAAAGGCATTTTGAAATTTGTTATCAAACTGGATGAGTGTGAGGTTGTAAAGGAAAAGAAAATGGAAAGAGTTACTATTACATTGATGAATGGAGCAATTGATACATCATTGACTGAAGCGAGTTCGCAGAATTTTAGTGTGCAGTCAGAGAAACACATATGGTGGTTAGGCTCATTCCAGGTATGATCATTTTTTGTTTTATACTTGATTTTGGTCATTGTTTTCAAATCTGTTATAGTAATACTTTTGTTTTCTATAATCTGGCAGGTGAAGACCGAAGACCATGAAACACTAGATTGGGTGTTTCACCACACGGAAATACCAAGAATAATCAAAAGACAAGTGCAAGGCGAGAATCTCCATGTTGCAGGAAAAGGTGATTTTCAAGTAGAGTGGCACATGGCCGGGGATCTTAAAACACTTAAGTGCATGTATAACATTAGTAAAGGAGGCAACTCAAAGTCTCCTTGTCTTTACTGCAAAGAATCAGCTCAAGTAATGGATTCAAAATGGTGGAAGAGAGCACCTAATAGAGATAAAGTTGACCCTGACTTCAAGACCATTCTAGACATTCCACTATGTAATGTTCACATCTGCACATTGCATGGTCTATGTCGAATTATTGAGAAATTGGTATTTTTATATATTGGATTTGCTTGGAAACTCCGTCCCAAAAAAAATAGAAAGGATGCTCTTCAAGCATTGGAAAAAGTGTTATCCGATATAGGTCTGCATGGAGGAGATGTTCAAATCACAAAGGATTTTAAAAAGTCTACCAATGGCAAGGAGGTACCAATCAAGCCCTCTATTGGTGGTGTTAAGGCAAGAAGATTCTTGTCTCGACCCAAACACAGTAAGCAAGTAAGTCAAGGTAGAACAGTTTCAAAGATTAATTATGGATTGTGGAAGCAAGTCCATAATGCTGTGAAAGATCATGAGGCAGATGGGGAAGCACGAAATAGGAAGGCAGAGGTGTGGAGGTCTCTTGATCAACTCTTCATGTTCTGTGACAAAGTAGCATGGACAAAGAGTGATTACAAGAACTTTGAGGAGGCAATTAAACATTTTGGGAAGTCAATGAAAGACACGTGGACAGCCTGCAATATAACTCACTACATGGTAAGGTTCTGTCTTTTTCTTTTACTTAAGTGTGATCCTCTTTTTTTTATTACTTACTATGCATTCTTATGTCTTACAGCATATCATATACAACCACCTTCCCTATTTTGTCAAAAAGTATGGATGCCCAGCTATTTGGTCTACCCAAGGCATGGAGAAGTCTCACTACATGGCACGTAATGCATTTTTTAGACACACACAACACTATGGAGGGAGTCAGAAGGCGAAGGAAGTCTTCCAATGGTTTTACCGAGGCATACTACAAAGGCTGCATGCTAAAAGAAAAGTTGCTAGCTCCAAAATCAAGCTTGCTTTTCTTCTAGCCCAAAAGCAAAGACGAAGACAAGCTCTAGACAATTCAATTGTAGCAGAGAGACATAGACAATGGAGGGAATCGAAGATATTTAAAAACCATAAATGGACAAGTAAACATGAATAGGACTCATTTGTAACTTATTGGTGTTATGTCCACATGTTTTCAAACTCATTCAATAGAAATTTTTTTAGTGGAACAAGTGACTCTTGGTGTTATGCATGAAAAGTATTTCTTTTGTGAAACATATGATCTAAACTTAATACAATTTGTTCACAATTTCAATATATTGTTTGTTTAATATTTAACGACATCACTCTATGTAAATGTACAAATCATTTCATCATCAACTTATTAATCATTTATACAAGATCATACCAGATATCAAAGACTTTGTACAAATCAGTTCAAATTTAATATAATGTTTGTGCTATATTTGATGACTAAATCCTATTTCTCCCAGGGCCTGCCGATCGGAACTCTCTTTTTGATCTTGATTGGAGTCTTTTTCTTCTTTATTGGCTTGATGTCGACTGTCTGTTTATCCTTTTCTTCAGCTCTCTCCACCTGTTCCTCTTCTTGGACTGTGTGGCCTGATGCAATCATGGGTGGCTCTCGAAACCTTACGAGCTGGTGTTTTCCATAGCCCTCCAGATATTTGGTCTCCTTAACACCACATGCTAATGCATAAGAAGTGTAAGACAAAAAGTAAGTGGCCCTAGAGGCTTGCTTATTCACATAATCTCCAAATATATCTATGGCAGACAACCTCTCTATCAAAATGATCTTTTCCTTTTGCCATGAAAGAACATGTCCACCTAAAGCCCTGGACAAACATTTTAAGAAGTAAACAATGGCTTCTCCATTGTTGCTCAACTGCCTATGGTAAATCAAGATCTTGGCACTGCCTAGATCATGAATATAATGAGCTAGGCCTGACATTTTGCGAAACCCAACTTGCCTGCTTCCACTTGATCTCCGGAGGAATGTGTCATCCTCAATTTGTAGCTGCCACATATCAAAGGATTGGAGTGAGACAATACACAACCTACAAAAACAAAGTTAAGCAGAAGTCAGAGTATTTGATTTGAAGTACCTTCTCATTTTCATAAGCAACAAGCAGTTCATCTTTCCAAAGATTTATCCCTCTCCCCTCTTGTCTAGCCTCTTCTTTAGGCTTTTCTGTGTATAGTGCTGAGAGATTCATAGCTTCCTGTGTGAGCTGGAAGGCAGCTTCATCTGGCTCTTGGAACTTTTCAGCCTCTTTGAAACAAAATGAAAGGGCCTGCCTCTTTGAAACAAAATGAAAGGGCCTCTACAGGATCAAAAATTGTTTCCAAAGCCAGTAGTGAATGGTCATCCTCTATGCCAACCTCCTTGTCAAGCCTTGAAGCCTGGGCAATAAGGGAAATGGCATAGTCCTCCCTCAAATTGAACATAAACTCTATATCATGGAGGAAAACATAATCCTTTCCACCAATCAACACACCTGGAAGCATGGGCACTGCATAGTTGCTGCTCTGAACATCAAAATCTTCAACTGGCTCTGCTCCCCTCAGAGTTTTTGTCCTCAGTTGAACAAGGTCAAGAGCAGCCACTTGCAGCCCCTCATCCTGAAGGTTGAGATCTTCTTCTTGCTCTGCCATTTCTATGACCAAAGAAACATCCTCCTTTTCCTCTGCTTCAGATGTGTCTTCTTCTATTTCCTGCCCTTGTTCATCCAAAGACTCCTGACTGAAGACAATGTACATAAGAAATGCCAGGGTTTCCTCCAGCACTCTACACTTTCTGGTGTGCAAAGTACAGCTGAATTTATATTGATCAGGTAGGCTGTCAAATCTTCTGTTCACATGGTACCTCAGCCTGTCATTGGAGACAATATGATTTATATGCACAAAAACCTTTTCTCCTTCCACAATTCTTCCTGCCTCTGTCAGTTCTTTGAAGGTATCCCAATAGTCTGAAAGAAAATCTTTGTGCTGCTCCAGTACAGAGCTCATTGTGAACTCCATGTTGAAAATACTATGGTATATATGGAAGTTACTCTGAGCCTTGCATTTGTGAAGAAACTCAAATAGGAGCAAATCTGGAGAATTGTCCTCTTCTGGTTCCATTTGTTTTTTGATGGAAGAATCAGCACTCTACTCCAGTCTCTTCTTTTTGCCTGTTCAAAAACTTATATACTATGAATTCTATATGCTGACATATGCAATCAGTGAATGCATTGTATATCACCAGATAATTCCTTCATGACTCACCTGGTGATTGCTGTGGTCTAATAATAGTAGCAGAAAAGTCCAGCTTCCTCTTGAAAGGTGGGGCCTGGGAGCCAGCTGTTCCAAAGCAAAAACATTTCTCATCATCAAGGAAGATTTCCACAGGGCTAAAGATAGCCAATTAATGAGGTAGAAGTGAGAACCAAATCAAACACAGGAATTTGCAGCAAAATGCGATGGGAGACCATTTGGAAAATATAAAGCACTCTCCTCGCATTTTGTTGCAAATTCTCCAGTTCTGTTCATGTGCATGTCAAATTAAACACTACGTTCATCTCAGTGATTCCTGGACACTATGATCTCATATGCAAGAGAAATGCTAGAGCTGAGTGAAACTTTTCATGAGGAATGTGTCAACAACAGGAATTTGCAGCAAAATGCGATATGGGCTATTTAGAGATTTATAAACCACTCTCCTCGCATTTTGTTGCAAATTCTCAAGTTCTGTTCATGTGCATGTCAAATCAAGCACTAGGTTCATCTCAGTGATTCCTGGACACTATGATCTCATATGCAAGAGAAATAATGGAGCTGAGTGAAACTTTTCATGAGGAATGTGTCAACAACAGGAATTTGCAGCAAAATGCGATATGGACTATTTAGAGAATTATAAACCACTCTCCTCGCATTTTGTTGCAAATTTCTAGTTTCTATTCATATCCATCTCCAATCTAATTCCTGGGTGATTTACCACATTCTTGGACAGTATAAATTGAAAATGTAACAAGAAGGATGGAGCTGAGTGAAGACATTTGGACATCAAAAATCCAATGGATGGAAGAAATATATGTTAAAAAACATTGAAACCAATCTAGAATTCTGACCTTTTTTTTCCTTTTCCATGCTGATGGAGTTGCACTGGTAAATCTCCTGCTCTTTCTCTAGCTTGAACTCTGCACTCTCTAGGTAACCTGGAGATCTGGCAGTAGTAGTAGTCTTCAGGCAGGTTGCAGTCTGGATGGAGTGTGCTAGGTAGGAAAGGATCAGAGAGAAGGAAATGGAAGATGCGAGGGTCGTGGCAGGGATGAAAGATTGGGAGGCAGGGGAGGGAAGAGTGGTTGTGGTATTGATTATGAAATCATGAATGGCACAAGTTCCAAGGCATAAAGTG
This sequence comes from Dipteris shenzhenensis, assembly GCF_047967505.1. Lineage (NCBI taxonomy): Eukaryota > Viridiplantae > Streptophyta > Polypodiopsida > Gleicheniales > Dipteridaceae > Dipteris > Dipteris shenzhenensis. Next base: position 24,332,720 of record NC_141605.1, on the reverse strand, counting down.
TACTTTCACACGTGCCAAATTTCAAACTCCAAGAGATCTGGGTCCCATCCACACGTGTGAAAAACGACTACATTCCACACGTGTGGGATTTAGAAGATGCCTTATTTGTATTTGCACTTATTTGTGGTATCCTGTTTTAGACCTCTTGCCCTCCAGTCTCTGCTCTCTTGCCTCCCTACCTCCATACTCTGCAACATCAGCATCCTATCCAGCAGCACAGGTTCATCCTCAGCACAGGTTACTCATCAGCAGCACAGCACATCCACAGATAGATTCCAGGTCAATAACAATGGGTTCTCCCCTTAGTCTCTGCAATCTTCTTGCCTACAATAGAAAAAATCCATCCTGCATGGAAATGCATAGACTCAAGTCAAGACAGAGAAATCACTATAGGAATGCAATCTTCAAGTGTGATATTTGCATGTGAGGGTAAAACTGTACTTATGGGTTCTCCCTTCAGTCTGTGCACACTTCTTGCCTTCCATAGACTCAATCCATCCTGTATGGTTATGCAAACACCTTCAAATGACTGAAGGCATATTCCAGCATGCTGCCTCATGAATTTGCAGCAAAACGCGAGGAGAAGGCCTTAGGAATTTCAAACAGCTGAAATCGCGTTTTGTTGCAAATATTGAAATATTGCTTCATCAACCCCTGTCATTCTGGTTTTGTGACTTCCATAGCTATCCATAGCTGTAATCTTCTTGCATAAACTCCATTCATACTGTATTTAGTTGTAGAGACAGAGAAATCACTGTAGGAATGCACCAGCATGTCATTTCAAAAATTTGCAGCAAAATGCGATGTGGACCTGTTTGAAATTTCAAACTGCTCATATCGCATTTTATTGCAAATTTCTCTATATGGCTTCATCCACCCCTGTGATTGCCTTTTCTTTGTTAAAACATGTTCTCCATGTCTGTGATCTCTTTCCAATCCTTTGTATGCAGTTTTTCAGAGTGATGGCAAGAACCAAGTCAACTGTAAGGAAAGTTGGCAAAGGGCCAGGGCTTGCAGCAATAGCAGCTGGGGCAGGTACCAAGAAATTTAGTGTGCCTCCAAAGGGAAGAGATGCACATGGCAGGAAGGCTAAGCCAATGAGCCTGCTCAAGCAAAAGGCCAAAAGATTGAATCATGGTGCAGGTGTGCTAAGGGAGATTAGGAGGCAACAGAAAGCTATAGGCTTTGCAATACCCAAGGCACCTTTTCAAAGACTGGTGAGAGAAATTTGTGACAGTTGGAACCTTGGGTTCAGGTGGAATAGAACTGCCATTCTTTCCTTACAGGAAATGGCAGAGGATTACTTGGAAAAATATTTTGAAGATGCAATGCTTGTAGCAACCCATGCTCACAGGGTGACTTTTTGATGGCCAAAGACTTCAACACTTTGTCCAGAGTGAGATGGAGGTATGACAAGCTTGTTCATCCTGTGGAATGGCAGGACATCAAAATGAGAGACATATTGCTAATTCCACCTACAAGGAAGTTGAAGGTTGATGAGGTAAAGGTTGTTGAGGTAACGCACTCAAAGAACACCAGAGGGAAGGCTGCTTATGAGGACTCACTGAAGCAGCAAATAAAAGAAACAAAATCTGTTATAGATGTGGAGACTAGAAAGAAGGAGCTACAGATACATAGAAGGTTGCAGGAGCTGGGCCCTGATGTAGTTGTCCATATTGAGGATGAAGTTTCAGTGAATGATTTTGACTTGACAAAACAATGCTTAGCAGCATTGGCTCATAAGAATGAGTATTGCTCAGATACTATCATTCTTGCAATGCTCTAGTAAGTGTCTATTATTTTACATTTTTTGCAAATCAATCCTCCTTGTACCTCCTTTATAACCTACCCTAATTATTTTTTGGTCCTATGCAGCATGATGAGAAGCTGGCTTCACCCCTCTGTACAGCATACAGTCCATATTATTGATCCTACCATTTCTTCTAAATTAAGAGATGCAAAGGAGACTCCCATGAGTATTTCCAGCTGGTTCAAACACTGCAATTTTGAAGTAATTGATGTTTTGCTACTTCCATACCATAGCAGGTATGTGGGTGACTACTTCTTTTAAGATTCTTCTTTAAGATTGGGAACTCTTGTAGCCTTTGATTTCCTTATGCTTTTTTCCTTATGCAGTGACCACTGGAGTTTTGTTTCTATTGACATCCAGCAGAAGCAATGCTTTCTATTCAACTCTCTAAAAAACACACACAGAGAGCTGAAATTGTAAGTGCTGTGTGTGCTTTTTGAACTTAAAACTTCATTATTTTGATATCATACTAACTAAATTATACATATTGCAGATGTATTAGAAGGCTTTTAGATGCATTGGATCACTGTCCTCCAAATGTCTCTCTTTTGGATTCAATAGAGCCAATAAGTCTAGAGGTAAAAAGTCTATTAAATGCTATGTCTTTGAACTTATAGAATAATTTTGTTTTGTGCTGATGCTAACAGGTTCTAACATATCTTTCTAACTGTACAGACACCACAACAAAATGATTCAAGTAGCTGTGGATGGAGAGTGCTGATCAATGCAAAATATCTACTTTCAAGCTATTTTGAGAAGGAACAGCCAGACCTTGTAAGGAAAAATACTTTTCATTTAGCTTAAAGATAATTCATAATGATACAAAGTGTTCTAAATTATCCTCTGCCATTGCAGATGAAAGAGGATAGCTTCAGCTCCAACTATGTACATAATTTTAGAGCTCATACAATTTGGAGGTTTTTGAGCTATGCCTCCCCCAAACCTATTGTACCAGCTACTGTGGAGCTGGGTGAGAGCTCTAAAGTACAAGAAGGTGTCATACACCTTGATGCCACAGATGAAGCACCTAATGCTGAGGACCAGAAGCCATAGGAGCAATCACATAGTGCTGAGGAGGAGCAAACACAGGAGCAAAGACCTGCTGCTGATGTTGTTGAGGAGAAGGTGGAGAAGCAGCAAAGAGATGCTCCTGGGGCAGTGGAGGAGGCAATGGAGCAACACCAACATACTACACAGGACAGGATGGAGCAGCAGAGAAAAGATCCTCCAAAAAATGTAGAGCAGCCTCTAGATCAAGCTGTACATAAATAGAAAATGGATGTCAGAAATATGTTCTACATATTTAACTAAACAGTTCTGTACAAAATCTTACTTGATTGAATACAAAACCTTTGTTTATGGAGTCTGTGTTATCTCAATTTTAAAATTTTCGATGTCTTTGCATTTTATTGAGCTCTCTCTTCTTTTGAGCAACTGCAAAAAAGCAATATGAATCAGAGTGGTAAATTAAACTAATAGCAATGCTTAATGAGACTAGGATAAATCAGATGGTGTACCTTTCTGTTGTTGTAGATAAATAAACAGTCGTTTGAGATAGAACCTTCTGTCTCAAACAGAATGTCACTGCGCAATTGAGCTAGGGAGCAACATTCTCTTAATGAGATATTGACTAGCACATCACCATTCTCAACAACATCAATATCAATAAGTTTATTTTCTGCACCAAAAGACTCTTCATCTTGATCCATTGGGACTAGTTTTGTGCCTGGCATTCGACTGCGCTTGTAATAAAAAGAGAAAATAAAATTTTGTGATGCAACCATGTACTTCAGTTGCATAGAAGGTTGGACAACCTCACAAAACACTGAACTACATGTCTTCTTATCCCAACCTTTATCCAAAAATTGTGGCATGCATGCCGAATTTGTTGCTTTAACTGTGAACATTGTTTTTGAAACCTTCACTGGAAAGGTATTAAACAAGTCCACAAAAACTGTGAGAGGCATGCATAAAGAAATTTTTACAATCCTAGTGGCAATATTGGGCCTCATAGCTTTCTGTACTTCTGTAAAAAGCTTCGCCCTATATGCCTCTGTAACACTAGAATGTGGGTGAGGCCAATCCACTGAATTCCACGCCGGAAGGTCTTGTTTTATTAATACACCATGTGTGTTAGCTTTGTCCAGCAACTAATAAAAATGATCAGTAAAAAATATACCCGATTGAGCTAGCTCTGTTGCACATCGACCTTGGTATTGTTGTTCTTCTATCGATCCATGCAGAACATCTATAAATCCCATAATACAATCGATGTTTTGCCATGTCTCATACGATGAAGGATATAAATATGAAATAAAACAACACAATAATGTCAATAAGCTAAGAGAGAAAGCTTCATCTTAAAAATCCATACACCTCGTAAAGAAAAAAACCACAATAGAAAAATATACAATTAGGCCTGTGTTGCGGAAGATTTTTTGGATAGTCTCGCAAGACAAGTTCTTTATGCATGTACACGTGCTGAATCAAAACTTCTTTCACAGATATCTTCCCTTTGGTGATTTTAAAATCTCGTACTCTTCCCTTCCACGACGCCAAGAAAATGTTTTTTGTCTAGGGTCTTTTTCTTTTGCTAGGTTGCATGAGCACCCATGCTCCTTTCGAAACACTAAACCTTTCCCAAGTTCCTTCCGTTTTGACTGTACTTGAATTCTCTACCGACGAAATAGAAGAAGCAGGTCGACGGGGTAAGGATGTTTGGTATAATTCTGCCTTCGTAGCATTATCATCCACAGAGCGTCTTCCACAAGAACGGCCGTGGTTTTGGTTCACCATGGAGATTTTCTGAATCTGTAACAATAGCAAAGTAATGTAACTAAGATAACAATTTGAAGTTTCAAGAAAGAGAAAGTGGGCAGACAGACAGTTGACAAGAAACATCTTACTCTACGCCAAACAGGATCAAGGGAGCAGTTTTAGAAAAGAAAGGCTGCTGCACAATGAGGCAATGGTGTAGAATGGTAGACCTTTCGCACGAAAGGCGGCACAACATTTCAAAGTTCAAAGGAAGGTGGAAGCGGGAAGGCCCTTGTCAGATAAAATGTCAGTTTAGATTCTATATTCTTGTCCAAAGATCTTCTGAGAATAAAAAACCAATCTCCACATTAATGTAGCATGCTTGTACCTACATAAAGTATTGTTTCTTTTTTCTATTTTCTCTTATTTTCGTGAATTTTCAACGTTACATTGGCCCTCTATTGATTGGTTGAGAGCTTATTTTTCCAAACCGTAAAAGGCCCCAAAATGAGCTCCCTTTTTTCCTAATGTGAGTTGCTTGAATACTCCTAATTTTTTCCTCTTTTTACTTGAATACTCGAGGAATACTCTTCTTTCTTAACGTACTCTTGAAGCTGAGTCTGGGTTTGGAGAATTCTATGCAAATTGTCACTTCACTCTTGGTTTCAAACATAGATTTAGGAAAAATTCAATAGCGTCCACATGATTATCATTAAACACTTTTTTGCATTAAGTAAACCAAATGGACCACAACGTAGAGGCATGGATAACGTTCCAATTGGAGGGGACTCTACTAGGACTATCACCTAACAACAAGTAGGCATAAATAAATGTGAACTAGGCTTCAAGTTGTACTCTATCACACACAGAGTTTTGGCCCAATCTACAATTATAAAAATTTATGATAGGAAGAAGCTTTTCTTGAAAAAGCAAGGCTCAATGTTTTGAATTTTAGGCATTGGCAAAGTTAAATTGCATCTGTAACCTTTTATTCATGTTGTCTACTGCTACTTTTCCCCTCCAATTCATTCTTTGAAAATAAGAGGGAGTGCCCTTAGGCCTAACATCATTTTTAGCATCCATGATAAGTACACACATATGCCAAGCATATGCCCACTAGGCTATCTGGCTTTGATGTAGAATGAAAATACTTTTTTTCACATATTTTATTTCCTTATGGACTATAGTATTGAGTATGATCTTCCCCTCTTAAGTGTTAACCAATAGAAAATGCTTGACAATCTTCAAAGGAAATTCATGTTAAACATTGAAACTTGTGTGTAAAATAATTCAAAATGCTCAGTTACTTTTAAAAACCAATCATGCTAAGCATTGAAGCTTTAGTCCTTGAAAACATAATGAGCATTCAAATTTGACACCTATGAATTTCCAATATATATGTTACTATTTATTAACTATTTCACATGGAAAGAGCATAAAGATTGTGTGGTAGTAGAGTATGTCTATTCTTTGACATAACATTGAGCTATTCTAGAGTAGAATTCAATTCATTACTAACTCTAAAATATACTATACTATCTACCTACACTGCTACACTAGAGGCTATTTTTGATCCTATGCACTCCATGACAATAAAACCTATAAATCTCAAAGTCATATTGTGTTCATAAACACCTATTACTCCTCATGAGAGCTTTCCTTGTGCTAAATAAATAAAATCATTGACACATAACCAATTATTTGACACATAGCTAATGTTGCATTTTGATTTTGCACTCCATTTATATCTTATTAATTAAAAAAATCAGCACAATCATCAACCATGTCATATTAGAATTCATACTCAGAAAGTAGGCTTGCACAAAAATATAGCTATCATGGGCCTAAAATATATATGCAACCTTTGAGCAAGCTAGGGACATATGCATATCTAACCTTTGTTTGTCTTTGCAATACATTGAGTGCAACCAGCCACGCCACCATGTAATATATTTCACATCTGTCAAGGGTTCAATTAAGGTAGTGTTCACAACCAAAACTAGTATTGCTTGTGGAACTTTTCCCACTACAAGAAGTATGGTGCATGCTCAAGAATGCAGAATAATAATGCATGCTACAAAATCTCCAAAATGTGGCCATTGAAAGATATTGATGGAAAACACTTTGTTGTAGTTCTTGGATTTAAGGATAGGGGCATCATTGTTGATGCTATAAGGGCATTCTTAGACAACTTGCAGATTTGATGTTATCATGTAAAAATTCCATGGCAGTGATGATGAGGTTGACAATCCGAGTCAGCACAACATAAGCGACCCCTACTACTCTTTCTTCTGTTATGATGGGCACACCCAAGTGATGAACCCTCAATCGAAGGGGCACAAGGGGACGGCTGGGTAGTAGGTCCAGCCATCGGTGTAGGAGACGGAATGGCTGAGGTCCTCTGGGAGAGCAGAGAGAAGAATCTCGTTGCCTCCTCATCGGTCATCTATGCCACAAACTTGTCGGGACTCCCGACAAAGCCGTGGGCTACTAGCAAAGGAGTTTCCCGAGGGGTAGTCGTAGTGCTACGTCCGAGAGGAGTCAGGCCAAGGGTAGTCATAGGGGTAGGCCCTTGAGGTGTCACCTGAGGGGAATCAAAGTCCTCTGGAGAATAGAGATCAACACCTATTTCATTAATTTTGGACTTTTTGTGTTGTTTTTGGATGAAGCCCAAAAATCCTTCCCAAATGAAAACTTTACTTTGTGAAAATATCCTTCCCAAATCAAAATTTTACTTTCTGAAAATATTCTTCCCAAATCAAAAGTTCACTTTGTGGCACTATCATATTCACATAAAAATATTGTTTTTTCAATCTATACTTTTGCACCAACATGCAAGAATTTGAAATAATCCTATATTGGAAATTTTAGCTATATCTAAGTTATTTGTTCATTTAATTATTTTTAATATTTTTCCTTGACATGATAAATTTATAAATCCATGAAAGGAGACTTAAATATTTCATGAAAATAACATTGTCACTCACAATATGCACAAAATTTTTAAAATTTTTAATAAATAGAAAAAAGACATGATGCCATAAGACCCAAGTTTTGTATTGAACCAAAGAGGTATAATAGCAATTATAGCTATTATTATATGATTACATTGAGAGACATTGCTCTCAGCTAGAGTCTTTATATCCAAAATGATCTAGATTGAACATATGTTTACAATTTAAATTGTTGCTCTTAAAGAGCCTCAATTCGTGCCATCTGCATAATTTGACTCCCCATTGTCTTATTGCTCAATGTCATGATAGTCCCTTGCTAGGTGCCATCTACATAATTTGACTCCCACTTGTCTTGCCAAGCCTTGCCCCTTGGGTGCATTGACTCCCCATTGTCTTATTGCTCAATGCGATAGTCCCTTGCCAGGTGCCATCTGCATTAACTCCCTATTGTCTTGCCAAGCCTTGACCCTTGGGTGACATCCAGTGCAAAATACAAGTGCCATCTACATTAACTCCCACAAGTTATCTTGCCAAGGCTTGCCCCTTGGGTGCATTGACTCCCCATTGTCTTATTGCTCAATGTGATAGTCCCTTGCCAGGTGCCATCTGCATTAACTCACTATTGTCTTGGCAAGCCTTGACCCTTGGGTGACATCCAGTGCATATTTTGACTCTCATTTAACATAGGAGGTGATGACTCTAATTATAATTGTCTTGGATTGGCTTCTTGCCTAGTACCCAAATAAAATCCTTCAATGGACTTCAATACAAAGCTTTAATCATGGACATTCTTCATTTGCGCTGTCTCCTTCTACTTCCTGCATGGCAAGCATCCTTAAAAATTCGTGTATATGCAAAATAGTTTGCTGTGGTATTTTTATTTTTCCTTCTACCTCATATCCCATGCGCTTCTTTGATTTCTTTGCCCTTGAATGCCAAGACACTATGATTGTCTCCGTCGAAACTTGAGAGACCGCTTCATCATTTGGGACCCACTCCTTCATTATATCATTAGTATATAATGTGTTGTTATCCATATTCTTCTTCTTGCCCTTTGGCTCATACCATACTGCTATAAATGTTGTAGCTCTCCCTTGGTCATCTCTTTGCACATCAACTACTTTTGCAACCCAAAACTTCACATTCTCATATTCATCATCCGATGGCCGAACCACAACAAAACAATAGACCTCTATATCTACTTGTGCCATAAACTCTCTCTTCTTCGGTCCGCAATATGGACGTGGGAGTAATGATACAAATTCATTTTCAAAGACTGGAGCTAGGCGCAAATCGTTATGAGCATTTGGCCAAAACATATTGCATTCTTCCTTGACATCCTTTGAGCCTCGCATTCTCTCAAGGTCCTTTATTAAATTTCGTGTCTTGTTAATTACAGTGGTAGTGTGTTCTCTCCAAGTAGGCTTCGAATCAGGATATCTCCGGAGCATTTCCTCTTTGTATGTAATAAATGCTTTTAATCCTTCTATTTCACAGTTAGACCTCTCATTGAATTCTTGTATAGAATCCCATGTTGGATACCTTTCCTTGCTGGGAATTGAAGTTAAGAGACTGTAAGGTTCTTCAGGTTCCCATTTTGTATCATGAGAATATTGTTGCCATTGCATTACGGGTTTTTCATCTTTAAAAAAAAAATGAAAGTAGTGTGGATTAGTATGACCTGTCAATGCATCACCACCCGTTTGTATGAAAGGTAGAATGAAGCTCTTCCAATCATACATTCTTTCGAGCCTCTCACATACTGTACTTTCCTTGCGACCGCCAACTTGCCTGCCACATCTTCTTACCAAGTCATCTATTGTCTCCACATCCTTGCATTTAAGCTCCCTTGAGATTGTGCTAAAAACCTGATCGATATCCTCATGTGTATGCCCAACATACAAAAATCCACATTCGACCTCATTGAAGATTCGATGAGCAACTAGCATGGAGCAGAATGCAAACATGAGTACATTCTTATTTTCTCGCCAGCAATTATCAACTTGTATTCTCAAAGTCGGTGGTAGGCGACCTTTTTTTGCATGTACATTGCAAATTGCCTTCATAATAGATGTCACAACTTGATTGCTATCATGTAGATGCAAGGAATCAATCCATATATCTACAAAGAACTTAATTCCATGCACTAACACTCCACATAGATGTGTCTTTAGAAAGTGCTTTCCTTGTAATTTAGGTGGAGTGGCAACAAAACGAGGCAATGTTGTTGTATTCTAATCCATGCCATCTACAATAAGGCACATGTAGTCATTGGGATGTGAAATAGCTTGCTCCTTCCAAAATGAATATTTTTGTCTAGAATGTCGAATAAGGTCATGATGAGATTTTCAGTTTTTTTTGTATAATTCCCTTTGATTTGGACATGTTACACTCTCAATCGCTCGCTTTAAATCATCACAGACATTGCACTTTGACATTTTTTGCCTCCTTGGGATTTTAACATATCCAAAGTTCTTCTTCCAAAGAGTATACAAAGTATGAGAAGAAGCTATGGCATCCCCTCTTTGCCTTTGCTTTTCTGCAATAGAGTCAAATACTTCGAGCTTTGTCAAGCCCATTGGAAGGTGCATTTTAGTGATCGCATCACCGTTAGGGAGTTTGGTAGATATATGGGGTTGAGGTAAAGCATTTTCATGTATGAAGTCTTGCAAAATTGCTGCTGCCCTAACAGTTGAGATTCTTGATTTGGACCTTCCTCTATTACCGTGAATGCTAAATTTGTTGCCGCCCTTTGCCTTGGTGACTAAATCCCAATATGTACCATGGGATAATCTAGTAATATTGCGATATGCCTTATTGCAAATCCTTTTTCCATTTACGAGAGGTTTTACCTTTTGTCTTGAAATTAGCCTTTTATTACCATTCTGAAGAAAGCAAGCGAGACTTGTGAGAAGGTATTCATTTCTTTCACTTCCTCTTCTTTGCCACACGTGTCCTCTACATTCCCTGATGTCTGCAAGATCAATGAAGCGCATACATCTTCGCTTGCAACATAGATATCCCAATGCATTTAACATGTTCTCCTCCTTCATTACTCTCTTCCTCTTTGGTTGCTTTTGTGGATCTGCCTGGATTCGCTTTCTCTTCATGCATATGTATGACCGTTTTCATTTCTCGTGCATGTTGTTATCTGTATTCATGCACTTCTTCTCCTCACATTTGTTTGTAACCAAGCATCCATGATTGGTCGTTGCATCCTTGGCCATATCACAATCAGAAGAAGCTATGGCATCCCCTCTTTGCCTTTGCTTTTCTGCAATAGAGTCAAATACTTCGAGCTTTGTCAAGCCCATTGGAAGGTGCATTTCAGTGATCGCGTCACCGTTAGGGAGTTTGGTAGATATATGGGGTTGAGGTAAAGCATTTTCATGTATGAAGTCTTGCAAAATTGCTGCTGCCCTGATAGTTGAGATTCTTGATTTGGACCTTCCTCTATTACCGTGAATGCTAAATTTGTTGCCGCCCTTTGCCTTGCTGACTAAATCCCAATATGTACCATGGGATAATCCAGTAATATTGCGATATGCCTTATTGCAAATCCTTTTTCCATTTACGAGAGGTTTTACCTTTTGTCTTGAACTTAGCCTTTTATTGCCATTCTGAAGAAAGCAAGAGAGACTTGTGAGAAGGTATTCATTTCTTTCTCTTCCTCTTCTTTGCTACACGTGTCCTCTACATTCCCTGATGTCTGCAAGATCAATGAAGCGTTTTGTGTCATGCACAACCATATAAAAACACGGTCCTAGGTGTGTTATTCAAAATAGTACTTATCGGATGGGGGCTTCACTTCGGACACAAGTCCGTTTCAACTACTTTGAGGTGTGTACAAAGTATTGTCACCATCGGATATGCTTTGCATGGTCGATCATGCATTATACACCATTTTTTCCCTAGTGATATGCACATCTGCAAAAAAACACACCCTTAGGTGTGTTATCTGACCAAGTACTTATCGAATGGGTGTGCCTCTTTGAGAAAATTTCAATACCACCTAGGTTGAGGTGTACGAAAAGTGTTGTGCCCATCGGATATCCTTTGCATGGTCGATCGAGCATTAAATACTATTTTTGCTCTAGTGTCATGCACATCCGTAAAAAAACACGATGCTAGGTATGTTATCCGATCAAGCACTTATGGGATGGGCGTGCCACTTTGCATGTAAGTTGATTCCACCTAGTTGAAGGTGTGTGCAAAGTATTGTGCCCATCAGATATGCTTTGCATTGTCGATCAAGCATAAAACACCGTTTTTGCCTTAGTGTCATGCACAACCATGAAAAAACACGGTCGTAGGTGTGTTATTCAAACAAGTACTTATCGGATGGGGGCTTCAGTTTGCAGGCAAGTCCGTTTCAACTAGGTTGAGATGCGTGCAAAGTATTGTCACCATCAGATATGCTTTGCATGGTCGATCATGCATTATAGACCATTTTTTCCCTAGTGATATGCACATCCGTAAAAAAACACGCCATTAGGTGTGTTATCTGACCAAGTACTTATCGGATGGGTGTGCCTCATTGAGAAGATTTCAATACCACCTAGGTTGAGGTGTATGAAAAGTGTTGTGCCCATCGGATATCCTTTGCATGATCGATCGAGCATTAAATACTATTTTTGCTCTAGTGTCATGCACATCCGTAAAAAAACACGCTGCTAGGTATGTTATCCGATCAAGCACTTATGGGATGGGCGTGCCACTTTGCATGTAAGTTGATTTCACCTAGTTGAAGGTGTTTGTAAAGTATTGTGCCCATCGGATATGCTTTGCATTGTCGATCAAGCATAAAACACTGTTTTTGCCTTAGTGTCATGCACAACCATGAAAAAACACAGTCCTAGGTGTGTTATTCAAACAAGTACTTATCGGATGGGGGCTCCACTTTGCACGCAAGTCCGTTTCAACTAGGTTGAGATGCATGCAAAGTATTGTCACCATCGGATATGCTTTGCATGGTCGATTACGCATTATACACCGTTTTTTCCCTAGTGATATGCACCTCCGCAAAAAAACACGCCATTAGGTGTGTTATCTGACCAAGTACTTATCGGATGGGCGTGCCTCATTGAGAACATTTCAATAACACCTAGGTTGAGGTGTACGAAAAGTGTTGTGCCCATCCGATATCCTTTGCATGATCGATCGAGCATTAAATACAATTTTTGCTCTAGTGTCATGCACATCCGGAAAAAAACACGCTGCTAGGTATATTATCCGATCAAGCACTTATGGGATGGGAGTGCCACTTTGCAAGTAAGTCAATTCCACCTAGTTAAAGGTGTGTGCAAGGTATTGTGCCCATCGGATATGCTTTGCATTGTCGATCAAGCCTAAAACACCGTTTTTGCCTTAGTGTCATGCACAACCATGAAGAAACACGGTCCTAAGTGTGTTATTCAAACAAGTACTTATCAGATGGGGGCTTCACTTTGCACGCAAGTTTGTTTTGACTACGTTGAGGTGCGTGCAAAGTATTGTCACCATCGGATATGATTTGCATGGTCAATCACGCATTATACACCGTTTTTGGCCTTGGTGTCATGTACAACCGTAAAAAAACACGGCCATAGGTGTGTTATTCAAATAAGTACTTATCGGATGGGGGATCCACTTTACACGCAAGTCCGTTTCAACTACCTTGAGGTGCGTGCAAAGTATTGTCACCATTGGATATGCTTTGCATGGTCGATCACGCATTATACACCATTTTTTCCCTAGTGATATGGACATCTGCAAAAAAACATGCCATTAGGTGTGTTATCTGACCGAGTACTTATCGGATGGGTGTGCCTCATTGAGAACATTTCAATACCACCTAGGTTGAGGCGTACGAAAAGTTTTGTGCCCATCGGATATCTTTTGCATGGTCGATCGAGCATTAAATACTATTTTTGCTCTAGTGTCATGCACATCCGTAAAAAAACACGCTACTAGGTATGTTATCCGATCAAGCACTTATGGGATGGGCGTGCCACTTTGCATGTAAGTTGATTCCACCTAGTTGAAGGTGTGTGCAAAGTATTGTGCCCATTGGATATGCTTTGCATTGTCGATCAAGCATAAAACACCGTTTTTGCCTTTGTGTCATGCATAACCATAGAAAAACATGGTCCTAGGTGTGTTCCCGGGGGATTCACTCTTCATTAAAGGGGGACATCACCTGCGTGCATGAACTTCAAGAAAACCCCCTATTTAAGATCCATGTAGGATGATAAAACACCCCTATTTAAGCTTATAAGATACCACTAAAATTCTATTATGTCCCCCCCTTTCCTTAAATCTACGTTCTTTCTCAAGAATTTAGATTACACAATAAGAAATTTTAGACTACTTTCCTTGTCACTATTTAAAACCATACACAAAGCGAAACTTGTTCGGACTAGTTACCCAAGGTAGCCTATACTATGTCCCCCCCTCTTAAATATGGCATGGGCCCCCTAACTTAAATTCAATATTGGGAAAAAATAAAAAGGGCCCCCACCCCTAATGTATAAGCTTATTCCTCATTTTAGAAAACCCCCCTATTGTACACTCACGTGATATCATAAGTTCTCCCATGTGAATCCCCTGGGGGTGTGTTATTCAAACAAGTACTTATCGGATGGGGGCTCCACATTGCACGCAAGTCTGTTTCAACTACGTTGAGGTGCGTCCAAAGTATTTTCACCATCGGATATGCTTTGCATGGTCGATCACACATTGTACACCATTTTTTCCCTAGTGATATGGACATCCGCAAAAAAACACGCCCTTAGGTGTGTTATCTGACCAAGTACTTATCGGATGGGTGTGTCTCTTTGAGAACATTTCAATACCACCTAGGTTGAGGCGTACAAAAAGTGTTGTGCCCATCGGATATCCTTTGCATGGTCGATCGAGCATTAAATACTATTTTTGCTCTAGTGTCATGCACATCTGTAAACAAACACGCCTCTAGGTATGTTATCCGATCAAGCACTTATGGGATGGGCGTGCCACTTTGCATGTAAGTCAATTCCACCTAGTTGAAGGTGTGTGCAAAGTATTGTGCCCATCGGATATGCTTTGCATTGTCGAACAAGCATTAAACACTGTTTTGGCCTTAGTGTCATGCACAATCATCAAAAAACGTGGTCCTAGATGTGTTATTCGACTAAGTACTTATGGGATGGGCACGCCACTTTGCATGTAAGTCAATAATACCTAGGTTGAGATGTGTGCAAAGTAGTGTGATGATCGCATATGCGCTGCATTGTTGATTAAGCATAAATCAACGTTTTTGCCTTAGTTCATGGACAACAACCAATAAAAAACATGGTCCTAGGTGTGATATTCTAAAAAGTACTTATTGAATGGGCATTCCACTTTTCATGGAATACCATACCACCGCTTTTGAGGCACGTGCAAAGTATTGTGCCCATCAGATATGCTTTACATGGTAGATTGAGTATTAAATACCGTTTTTGGCCTTGGTGTCATGTACAACGGTCAAAAAACACGATCGTAGGTGTATTTTTCAAACAAGTACTTATCGGATGGGGATGCCACTTTGCACACAAGTCAATACTGCCTAGGTTGAGAAACGTGCAAAGTCTTGTGTCCATTGGATATGCTTTGCATAGTCGATCTCACATGATACACCATTTTGTTCCTAGTGTTATGCACAATCGTCATAAAATACGTTTGGAGGTGTGTTATCCGAACAAGTACTTATGGGATGGGTGCACCACTTTGTATGCAAGTCAATAAGACCTAGGTTGAGGTGTGTACAAAGTTTTGTGCCCATATGAGAAATGTAGATGCGATAATATTAGAAAATTCTCGGTATGTGTATATGTGTGTGTGTGTGGCAAACAATTTTGATATAACAAAGTAAACACCTAGTGCACAAATTATGTACTTCATACCTTGAGTAAATAAGCTTGTTGATGAGGATAAATACGCCCTTGAATAAAAGCACAGTTGTTGTATGACCACAATAGGATCGCTTTGACACCTGTGATTTTGCCCACATGTAAGTTTGCAAATAGTATAAAAAATCATATAATAATATATTAATAGTTTGCAAATGTGTATAGCAAGTGAGTAATGGGAAGTGGAAGTGGGAGTGAGGAGGGAGGAGTGGAATGGGAGAGGGAAGTAATAGGGGTGTATGATAATACGTATAAAAAATAGTATAATAATATATTAATAGTTTTCAAATGGCAAGTGAGTAATGGGAAGTGGAAGTGAGAGTGGGGAGGGAAGAATGGAATGGGAGAGGGGAAGGTAATAGGGGAGTAGGATAATAAGGGAGTGAAATGAGTGAGGCAGTTAATAGGGGATGAAAAAGAGGAGGGTGAGATGGGGAAATATGGGATTTTGGGAAATGGGAGGAGTATGGGACCTGGTGGAAATGTGGGATGGGAGTGGTGGCAATGGGGAGGAAGAAGAAATGGATGGATGGGGGGAGGGCTAATGGAAGATTGGGATGAGGGATGGGGGTCCAATGGGAGAGGGGGAGTAATGGGAGCCAATGGGAGAGGGGATAAATGAAAAGCCAATAGGAGAGAGGGGAGGAATGGAAAGCCAATGGGAGAGGAGGAGGAAAACCTAATTTTTCTTATATATAGTCTTCCTTCTTCATTCATTCTCCCCTCATTTCATTCATTGAAGCAAGAAAGCAAGGACGATCAAGAGAGCAAGGAAGGAAGAGCAAGAAAGCAAGAAAGAGCAAACTTACAAACTTTTTCCAAGTACTTGCAAATTATTTTGATTAATTCTTTATCTAGATTTCTTTTTAAAAATTTGAAGAGAGAGGAACTAGAGAGAGAAAGGTTGAGGGGAGGAGAAGAAGAGGATGGAGGGGCTGGAGGGAAGGGAGGAGGAAGGGAGGGAGAGGCTGGTGGAGTAGAGGGGGGAAAGGAGGAGGGAAGGGGGGCGGGGGGGGAAGGGGGGAGGGGGAAGGGGGGAGGGCGAGGGGGGCTGGCGGAAGGGGAGGAGGGAAGGGGGAGAGGGGGCAGGGAGGGGGGGGGGCAGGGGTGAAGGGGGGGAGGGCGAAGGGGGTGGGAGGGGCTGGCGGCCGCCCAGGGGAAGGGGGGTGGGGAAGAGGGGGGGGGAGGGAGGGCTGAGAGGGGGGGGCTGGGGGGCTAGCGGCTGCGGCCGCTAGCCCGGGGGAAGGGGGGGTGGAAGGGGGGGAAGTGGGGGTGGGGAAGAGGGGGGGGGAGGGCTCAGAGGGGGGGGCTGGCGGCCGCGGGGAAGGGGGGGGGAAGGGGGGGTGGGGAAGAGGGGGGGGGAGGGCTGAGAGGGGGGGAGGGCTGAGGGGGGGGGCTGGGGGGTTGGCGGCCCTGGCCGCCAGCCTGGGGGAAGGGGGGGTGGAAGGGGGGGTGCGGAAGAGGGGGGGGGAGGGCTGCTGGGAGAAGGGGGGGAAAGGGGGGGTGGGGAAGAGGGGGGGGAGGGCTAAGAGGGGGGGGGCTGGGGGGCTGGCGGTCAGGGGAAGGGGGGATGGGGGGGGAGAGGGGGCAGGGAAGGGAGGGGCGGGGGAGGGGGAAGGGGGTGGGAGGAAGGGAGTGCGAGAGGGGGGTGCGAGGGGGTGCGAGAGGGGGGGGAAGGGCTGGCGGCCACGGTCGCCAGCCCGTGGAGGGGGGGCGGGGGTGAAGGGGCGAGAGGGGGAAGGGGGTGCGAGGGGGGTGGGGGAAGGGGGCGTGGATGGGGAAGGGGTTCGGACAGGGGCGGGGAGTGGGTCGGGAGGGGGGGGCTGGCAACTACAGCCACCAGCCCGAGGGAAGGGGGGAGGGGGGCAGGGGGGAAGGGGGGAGGAAGGGGGTGGGCTGGCGAGGGCTGGCGGGGGGAGGGGCGGGGGGGGGCTGGCCACCGTGGCCGCCAGCCCTAGGGAAGGGTGGGTGGAGGGGGAAGGGGGTGGGACGGGGGGAAAGGGGGTGGGACAGGGGGGAAAGGGGGGAGGGGGGCGGGGGGGAAACGGGGTAGGGGGGGCTGGCGGCCGCGACCACCAGCCCTGGCGAAGGGGGGATGGAGGGGGAAGGGGGTGGGACGGGGGGGAAAGGGGGGAGGCGCGGGGGAAAGGGGGTAAGGGGGGGGCTGGGGGAGAGCAGAGGGGGAAGGGAGTGGGACGGGGGGGAAAGGGGGGAGGTACGGGGGAAAGGGGGTAAGGGGGGGAGCGGCCGCCAGCCCTGGGGAAGGAGGGAAGGAGGGGGAAGGGGGTGGGACGAGGAGAGTAGAGGGGGAAGGGGGTGGGACAGGG